>NW_018220314.1:37222-48094 GCF_001263595.1 Phalaenopsis equestris
GAAATCATTATATATATATATAAATATAGCGCGCGTGTGTGTGTGTGCGTGTCTCTTGTTCTATGTGTAAGATCTTCATACTTAGTTTACTTTAACACGTACTCTTAGTATGTATTTGTGCCCTTAAGAGAAAAATTTTCATGTGTTGATCCCTAAATACGATTCACCTCCATATGGGTAAGCCAACAACAGTACCTTACCCTAGCCACAACCCTGCCCTTGCTCACCCTAACTGAAACACTAAATCAGCCCTTGATCGCCCTAGCCGAGATGCTAAACTCTCCTTCCTCACCCTAGTTGAGACATTGAACTCCCCTTTCTCATCCTAGCAAAAACCCTAAACCAAACCTTCCTCACCCTAGTTGAGACACTAAACTCCCCTTTCTTATCCTAGCCAAAACTCTAAACCAACCCTTCCTCACCCTAGCCAAAACCCTAGCCTAACATCCACTACAACTTCCTCTCCCTCTCTTGCCCAAAAGATTTCTTCACCTAAAAATACACTTACTTCCAATGGCTTAAATATAACTTAACATTAGATCTATGTCACGTTACATGCAAAAAAGAAAAAAAAAATCGTATGATGTTGTTTATGTCTCATTTCATGTTCTATGCGGAGAAAAGAAAAAACACCTTTGATGATGTTTATGTTCATTTCATGTTCCATTGTAAAAGAAACTGATATGAACTTGATTATGTCTCATTTCATGTTTTATGCAAAAACAAGCCCATGTTATGATGACTATGACTAATTTCATATACCATGTAAAAAAAGAAACTCATGTGATATCTTATGTATGAAAAAAAAATCATGTGTTTATTTCTGCATTTAAAACAAAAAAATAATATATGTGCTTAGTTCCATGTCTTAAAACAAAAAAAATTATTTATCAACTTATGTCCCTTCTGCTAGTCGAATGCCTCTTCTAAAAATGCAAGTTGGGAGTTTCACGTTACCATCCAAAAAATACAAGTTAAGATGTTTGCATTTAAAAAAAAAATCATGTGTTTATTTCTGCATTTAAAACAAAAAAAATAATATATGTGCTTAGTTCCATGTCTTAAAACAAAAAAAATTATTTATCAACTTATGTCCCTTCTGCTAGTCGAATGCCTCTTCTAAAAATGCAAGTTGGGAGTTTCACGTTACCATCCAAAAAATACAAGTTAACATGCTTGCATTTTAAGAAAAAGTCAATGTTCTAAGGAGTTGTAAATGTTTACATAATTGAAGTTGTGCAATCTACACATATAAAGAAAATCATTATTACTTATCCTTTTTATGAAGGCTCATACAAATTTAAATGTGCTCTAATTAAAGATTTTTATATATAAAAAATGAGCTCTAAAAGAAGGAGAATAGTGCTATATAGGCCTATATGTGCTTAAATTGTGAAACATACTCATAGGTTAATTATTTTAAAAGTTTTTTTTATTGGTTATACTTACATAAAACTCTTAATGAATAAAGATATTTTATTTTTACAAAAAGAGATATATTTTCAAAAATAAAACTTACTCTCTAAAAATAAATAGAAAAACTAGCAAGCAAAACCTTTCAAGTTAAAAACTATACCAAATCCCTCTTTATTAAAAAAAAATCTTAAAATCCTTTTCAAATGAAATCTTTAAAAAAAAAACATAAATAGAACTAGAAACCTAAAGAAACAATATAAATAAAAGAAAGCTAAACATTCTCAAACAAATAAAAATGAAAATCTTTTTAATAAGAAATCCTTCTAAACAAAACCTAAAAAATATATTAAATAAAGAAAGAATACAAACCTTTTCAAAAACACAAGGAAATATTTCCAAGATAAAACTTATAGAACCCTTTCAAAAGAAAAAAATATATTGAAGCTTAAATAAAATATTTTTGAAATAAAACTTTAACTTTTAAATTTTTTTCAAAATATAATCTTTCCAAAATACAACCTTTTCAAAATAAAAACTCAAGATAAAACTTATCAACAAAATAAAAATAAAATAAAACCCAACTAAAACTTAAGAAAAAAAAATCAAAGTAAAACTCTTTCAAAATCAAAGTACACTTTTAAAAGAGAACTCACAGAACTTTATCAAAACAGCAAAACATGCTTAAACGACCTTTTTTTAAAACCTAAGGATAACTAAACCTCTACTGAACTCACCAAATGCGTAGGTTTTCATATAAAATTATGTAAGTTTGCAATTTATGCCTTGACACACTTATACAAGACTTATACATTTTTATAGATTTAACCCATGAATGAACATGTTCTCATTCAAGAACAAGTGATTTAAAAGCTTAATTCTTAAATGAATATATCTTGAGCAATTTCATAATTACATATTTTTTATATTAGGTATACTCGCATGTTTAATGGTATCTTTGTGTGTGACAAGAAAAAAATAAACTAAACATTTTATGGGTACATGTATGTAGTTGATATATAATTTTTTTATTTCCAATAATTTGCAACTATTTTGTACCTACTTTCAATTAATAAACCATTTAGAATTATTTTTATTATAAAATAAAACTTGCAATAAGAGTCAAGCACACTTTACTTATTTGGCTTAATGAAATATAAATTTGAGATGCCATTGGAAGAAAAGGATAATTTTTTTGCATAAAAGTTCACCACAAAAATCTATTAGCTGCACTAAAATAAAGTTTTAATCATTGTTCTAACTAGGAAAGAAAAAAAGAATATTTTAAGGATTTTCTAAGATTGGGAATATTTAAACAAAAAGAAAAAAAGAAATATTTTCATCATGTGTAAGTTTTGGACAATTAATATATGAAATTCTATAAGTTCAATCCATCACCCAAAGAATAGGTAGATTGCAACTTCACAAAAAACCTCCATCGTTTCATTGTCCGCCTAGCTTGAAGTTATTGAACAAAGACTGAAAAGGCATGACACTTTTGGAGGGGCAGATAATTTCAGGCATATATCAGATTTGTAAAACTCACATAAAAAATTAGGAAATAGTTTGCAGAGATAAATTATAACTTAATTGACATGGCTTAAAGTTTTTTGGAGAAAAATAGTTATCACGTCAAATATGGACATAAAATACATAAAAAAAATCTTTACAACATTGTCAAACCGTTATAAGTCAAGATTATACCACAAACATGAAGTATGCTTATATTTCAAACATTATTAACTTAATTAAAATTGATGAGGTATGAATAGAAATCTATAAATAATATTAGAAGAAAAGTTACTTAAGTTTTTTTATCAATGCAGTCTTGATTCAAAAATGTAAAATATTGAAGAAAAAATTGTTTCACTAAATTTAAGAATCAAAACTTTTTAAGAAGATAAAAGAATTATATCTTTATTCTTGATTGTTTTTCTTTATATTGAATCAAAATTGTATGACATATAGCCAACATATATGTAAGCATCCATAATGACTAATTGTTTTTCTCTGTGTTGAATTAAATATATTTATTTCATGTACATGGCAGTGTTGTATAATAAAAACATTGCTTTTGTATTAATACATACCTATTGTCAATCCAGATAAATTTGTCTCATAAAATATAAGTAGTTATAGGTGACACATAAGAGTGGTTGAAGACTCAAAAACTTCATGCAGAAGTATACCATCATTGTTTGAACTTGTTAACATCCTTGATGATATACTTTGATTTGAAGAGTTATGTCAAAACCTATTAAACAAATGAGCTGACAAAATGTAATGATTTATATTCTTATGCTACACCTATAATAATAAAAAGGTGACATCTAATAAAAGTAAATTTATAACAAGTAACTAAAAATAAGTGTGAAAAAGTAATTGCCTGTGTTTCACGATCGATGGGATTAGTAGCTTGAGAACTGTAGCAAGTACGTTGATATCGCTCCAGTGTTTTGCAGGTGCTGACAGAAATTGAAAATGTTAATCATCATAGTAAAATTAGTTTATTTTCGAAAAAACATTATTGTAATAGTCTTTAGAACAAGATAGCATCATTAAATGATAATTATAGAGGTGAAGAATAGCTTCAAGTAAATGTAACAAAATAATCAATTTAACAGAAGGATGCTTTGGAAAATTCAATAGTCTTTCAGTTTTAGGAATTAGCTATTTTCATTGAATAAAATAAGCTTAATTAGTTCTTCCAAATGAACAGCACTTGCTGGATTTGCATATCCAACACCAAGGTTAAATTTGGATAACTCCAAGAAAGAATTTGATGCATTATATAATGAAGATAATCTTAATAATCGTGCTTCATAAATAAGAAAATAGATTTTGATGATAAGTGTATCTAGATATTAACGAAAAAGAAAGAAAATAAATTATTTTCTATTAAAGATCACAGAACAATAAAGGTAAACATTTTAGAAGGACAAACATGTGTATTTAAGTTATCTTCTCATCTATTCAAATTTTTTTCCAATATAATTCCATGAATGTTCATGTGTTGAAATGTCTTGGCTTTATTCCTATGAAGAACATTTTTTAATCTTTATCAAGAACTTAATGATCATTTTTTTAAAATAATATTAGATATTTTCCTCCTTCACATTAAAAATTATCATCATTTATTTTATAGGTAATGAATCATAAACATTAGATTCATAATAATATGAATATGTGCCATCTAAGAACTAGTTTCTATTATAAAATCGTGGTCTAGAATAGATACCTATAAAATTTAATCGGTGATAATGCATTATCAACCATAAACAAGTTTAAAAGGAATTTCTTATAGATATGTTTATGTTGAATTGATTATATTTCGGAAAAAGTTATATTTGCTTAATTTTTTCATTGTTAATTTCATTCATCTTAAAGCTGCTTTTTATGCTAAACTTGTTGAATAAAAATTTCCTTAAACTTAGTTGAAAGTTGCATGAAGAGTTACTTATTTTGTATAGCTCACATTCATGTTAACTTTTATTTTCCTATTATTTTCTTAATCTTTTAATCTTAATTTATTTGATTTATATTGTTGGTATTTTATGAAACAAACAAAATGTCATCAAATATATTTTCTGCCTTTTAATATTCTAATAGATATGAATCTCACTATCTTCTCGTATACATTCTCATGCATCTATCAAGCACAATTTTGCCATATTTTTTTCATAAAAAAATTATTCCTTTCTTTTTTTTAAAATTGGTTATAATTATACATGCATTTCTTGATTTATTATTAGTACTTGTTTGAAGTTTAATTAAAAGTAGTCATTTATTGCTCAAGAGTTTTGATGTGTTACTATTAGATAAGCTAAACAAGAAATCATTACAATTTAATAAAAATATTATTTTATGATAGGTTAAATTGAATGAAGTTAAATATATCTTGCATTATCCAAGAATTATGTAAATTGTTATTTTGTTTTAAGTTTAGTGGTGACCAAGTTTCTTTACAGTTTAGATGAGATGCAGAGTTTGATATATAATTTTATGTATGTTGGATAGCCACACTTTTTTTTTGTGAAATTGGCCCTAGCTAACAAAAGAAATAATATTGTAAAAGTTAGAGTAGCCTCTTTGATAGATTGAAAATCTTTGAAGAATCTCTCGAGTGCCATTTGGCAAAAAAACTTTGAAAATTTTAAAAACTAGAGAAGAAGAGAGAGAGAGAGAGAGACACACACACACACACAGCTATATATATATATATGAACTCTTCGAAATGTGAGTTCAACTATAGAGATGTACAAATATGGAGTTTAAAGTGATTCAAAGTAATGTGAAGGCCATAGTAATAAAGTTAACAATCTGCATAACAAAGGACAAGTATTTGATGAGCTCAATGTATAATTAGTAGAATGATGCATCATAGCAAAAATTCTATCTTTGTGACAATTGATCTCATTTAGTCACAAAGGTATTAAAATGTTCAAGGTTGAACATCTTTGTAAAATTATGGATGATTTATATTTTCTTTTCTTTTTAAGATTAATGAACAAATTTTTAATTATGAAAATGAACAAATATTTTATTATTAAATTGAAAATATAAAATAAGGAGATTAATCCCTAAATAAAGAAATGAATATAAAGCATAAAATATAATTGTAAAATTAAGTAAAAAACATAAGGACCAGCCCCAAGATTGTTGAAAAACTACCCAATTAATCCCTAAAGAAAGAAATGAATATAAATCATAAAATATAATTGTAAAATTAAGTAAAAAATATAAGGACCAGCCCCAAGATTGTTGAAAAACTACCCATATTATAATCACAACGCATAAGGACCTATAATTGCTAAAGTTTTTGGTAAAGATATGAATTAGATAAGGGCTCTTCTTATACTATTTTTTTTCCTTATTTGTTCCCATCATTTATTTGATGATTTCATGAAATAGTTAGAAGTTTCCAACATAATGTTTTCTTCAATTAATTTTATTATATTAAATAAAGTTTTTATCTTTCTTTTTCCAAAGTAATCCTTAATAATTGAAGAGCTCAGAGGACATTCAATGTCATCTATATGAATATGTTCTAAATTAGAAGTAGGTGGTAAAGGAAATAGAAGATCGAAAAATTCCAAGTGAAACTAATATCATAAAAAAATTTATCTTAAATTTTGAAGTACTAGTGATATATCTGATAAATGTCATAATTAATTTAGGTTGAAATCCAAATTGAAGCAATTATGTAAGCAATCATTATAAATATTAGGATTTAATGATCATTTGCTATTTTTGGGAAGAGGCAATTAATGTTATATCTTATTCATAAATATAGAATTGCAAACTTTAACTTTATAAGACTTTATGATATATTATTGCAACTCAACAAAAAGTGACCCACCAAAAGAATAATTTGCTTTAATAATTTTTTTGATGGTTTACAATTGAGTTCTTTTTTCAAACATTTCCTAAAAAGTGAGAAATTAAAAATATATGACAAATTTGTCTAGTACACTAATGGATAATAACAAAAAGTTTAGTCCATTATGAAAAGAAAGAGACAAGGTTTCAATTGAATCTTTAAAGATGTTGAAGAAAAGTGACGACCGTTATTAATTTATGGTTAGCCTTAAATTACCAGAGTCAAGATGCAACATGATTTGTATATAGTAAACTTACAATAATATCAAATTGATGCACTATAAATAATTAATTATTTCTTTTTTCATGAATCTATTAGAGAATTGTGAAATGAATATTGTATGACTACTTATCAATTCATTTAAATTGTGGAGACTTTTGATTGGTGCAAGATAAAATTTTTATATTTTTTAAACCTGAATGTTGGAAACATAACTATCTTTATAGCATGAATAATACTTTTTAATTAAGGGATAGTAATAAATCAATATTAATTATGTATAAAAGGAAGTGGGTTGGGTGCAAAGCCCATTAAAGAAAGAGATATAGAAAAGGAAAATTTGATTGTCATGGGGGATTAAAATAAACGCATATATGTTTTTCTAAGAAACAGTAGTTGAGCTAATGATGTCAAGGACCGAAGCAAAGGTCTAGTTAATTGCATAAAGTATATCTCAACAAAAATAATAGACACAGTAAGGTATTGAGTTTGGTCAATTTTGAGAAAATATGAAAAAGATTTTGAGTTAAGTACTATTAATTCTAGAAATAACAATCCAATTTCTAACTATTTCATTTTATGTCCATCAAATTATAATTTTGCATAGTTCTAAAATGCTTTATTAAGGCAATTTCATTTTTCATTTTTTTAACGTTCTCCAATATTGCTACTTTTTTATTAAGTTTGAAAGGTAAATTAATTTTGCCTACAACAATCTTTTATAAGTCAATGTCATGTAATTTTTTTTAAAATAAAATTGTTTAATGACTTACTTGTGCATTTATCCCTTCAATCTCGTATCTTTTGCACACTTGTCCTTGAACGAGCTTCATGCTCACCAAAGTTTAACAATTCTTTAGTATAGCTCCTCACTAACACATGATGCATACATTATAGCTTTAATTGATAAAATGAAGTCTTGATTAGCTAGTAATTTTCTTTTTTAGTAATAAACTTGTTCTTGATGCTTATGATATGTTTTAAAAATATGAAATTAGCTTTAGATAAAGGTTTCATATGTTTGCTTGTTAAGTAAGTATAACTTAGAAGATAAAGAATCAAATTAGATTTTATGAATATGTTTAATTTGAACTCAACATTTATATTCTAACATCAATGTAATATAAACTTAAAAGTTATTTTTATGTATATATGAAATACAATTGAAATGTTAATAAGTAAATTACGATCATTAAAATTAGTTTGCTAATATTAGTTATAGTTTATACGCTTTATTAAGGATGAAAAAAATTAATCAGACATGCACTTGAGCGATAGAGAAATGTTTTTAAATAGTTATATAAACCTAATCAGGAAAGGAAATATTTATACTCAAAATATTATTAATTATATCAATTATCAATTTTTTCATACAATTAAAGGCAAATAGTAAATCAGTGGAGTTTAAAGATTAAAGAAACATAACAAATCTTTGAAGGTTGAGTGAATACTATTATTTCAAATTTATAGTCATGTTCAACTAAAAAGTAGTGTTGAATAAATTAATATTGTTTTACTTTAACAAGCATTTATGTTACCTTCTAATTTATTTATGTAATATATGTGGCTTATGTGACTTGGTGATATGATGTATCTCACAAATAATTTTGATAATTCATTAATGTATTTAATTAAGATATTAGGGCTAAGATCTCAAGAATTAAAGTGGTGGGGGAAAATAATTTATGTTATATATATTAGAATATTGATACTTTTAGATTCAAATGAACTTTAAGTAGTAGCTTCTAAGTATGTTTATGAATTTCTAGTATGATATTCACTTTGAATTTAGCAAATATAAACTAAAAACCTTCATCAAACCATATTTTTCTAACTTCAATTTGTTCTTTAAGTTTAGCTTTGCTAGTGTTAATGTGAAAGAGGATGCGGATTTTCATAAGAATAAAAACTCATTAGGATGTGTGTGTTGTGTGTGTGTGTGTGTGTGTAATGTGTCTATACACACACTCTCTCAAATCACATTTACATAAACCAAGATTTTATTTTTAAGGCCTATAAGCTAAAAATTCATGAAGATTATAACACTTGATCCACAACCCTTTAGTACGAAGAAGTTTTTCATGGCTATTCTGTTATAGGTTAGAAACCAAAGATGGCGATGAACATGAATTTACACTATTATATAGATGTATAATTTATTTTTTTAATTTTTTTAACTTTTAAATTGTGACAAGTAATATTTTGTAATGTAATTGAAATTATGCTGACATAAATCATTTTTTTGTGCATTTAACTATTTCATGTTGCTTGTAAATATGTTGTTGATCTGTTGATGGTCTTTGGCATGTGTTTCACTTTGTTGTAGTGTTATACAAATTGTGCATGTGTAAATATTTTATTTTTGTTTCTTGTTAATGTAAATATATGTTGATTCCATGGCATGCTTAAATGGTAGAAATCTGAATGATATCTTGGAAACAGGTGGATGGGAAAAGATTAGATATTTATTTGTTATAGCTTTGCAACTGACTAGTAAATAAAAAGGTTTTCAAATGGATTAATTCCCTCCTGAGAAAATATAATGGCATGCCAGTTTCATCACAAAATAGCAATTGAATAGTCATAATCATTAGTTTTATGATGCCTTTGTGATGGCCTTGCAACAATTTTCAATAAATCTAGCTACAATTTTTGACAAAATTGATGCAAAATTTTACACTCTAATTGTGATAGTAGTCCTCGTCCATATATCATAAACCTTCCAAGCTATCCTCGTGGTTAGTCACTTTCTTATTTATTTTTCAGAAAGAATGTGTAGTTATTGTGTTTATTTATCCCATAAGGATTTGATTATGACTCGCTCTTATGAATGGGATGTCAAGTCAAATGACACTAGAGTATCAACAAAACCAAACATTTTGCAAATCCATTTCAAGTAAGAGAAGAAATTTTTTTTAACTATACTTCAATTATTGTCAGCAATAGATAAGCAAAAAAGAAATTAAAAAAAGAAGTTAGTAGCAAACTTTGAGATTGTAAGCTCCATGGGGATTATAATTTTAGCAACATTATTTTTGTCATGGAATTCTATCACAACTTATTTTTTTTTTGTGGCCAATTTTTGGTGGTTCGCAATAGCAATGCAATGTATTAATGCTTATCTATCCCCAAGAAAAGTTGTTTTACACTAATCTAGTAGTGTGAGCAAACTTCCTCCTTTCTCCTACTGATTGAATGAGGACAATAGCATATACAAAAATTAACAAGACTATTGTTTTATAATAGAGTTGACACATCCAAAGCTATATAATTAAGGTAAATAGTTTAGGAACAATTAATGCATTTAAGAGAGATGTGATCTCTACCATTTTAGACCAAAGAGCTATGACGCCTCAAAAAATCTGAAGATCATGTGTTATCTGCCTAATACCCATCTGTGAAAATCATAAGAGGGTAAAACAACTTCCAACAAATGAGTAGGCCTAGCTGCAACCATGGAAGCTTTGGTTGTGATTGTGAAGAAATGAATTGAATACTTTATTTGGAAATTCAGATTCATGCTTATAAAGAAAATTTGAAGCTACTCTTAAATACATAGAAGCTATTTGGCTAGGGCTTCTAACATTTGGGATGTTCTTTTGGAGTTTTTTAATTGAGTTTACAATAACAAACAAATGAGCCATGAAGTTTATGTTTCTTCACTCAAGCAGTGTGAGCTAACATTTTGAAACTAAAGGTTTCTAAATCCTCAACAATGAGTTTGACTTCGCATATATGTAATGAGTGAGCGAAGAAGAGCAAAGAAGAACTTGCATCATCTGGACTTCCTCTATCCTCTAGTATTTACACTTTTTTTATATGTGGACATTAAGAAAAAAGAAAAAAAATAAAAAAAGAGA
>NW_018220315.1:0-1705 GCF_001263595.1 Phalaenopsis equestris
TATAAAAAGTTGTTACAAAAAGAGGGAGGGAAAGCAGATCCCCATCTAAAAGCCAAAAAAATACAATATAAATCCTAGGGGTTCCCCAATCCAAAGTACAACTCCACACAAAGTAAAAGAAGCATAAAGGTATAATTACCCAAAAATTACATCAGTACGATAGATAGAGAAAAAAAAACATTTAAAATTCACCCATAAAAGTCCATCTAAAATAGCAATGTAGGGCAACTCAAGCCAATGTGCCATCGAGAAAGCACCGATATCATCATTTAAGCCAAAGTGTTGCTCGTGGCAAAATAGTACCATCAAAAGAAAAGCTTGAAAAATAGCAATAATCTCCCAATTCCCTGAAACCATAAGTTTGTAGTCGACTAAAAAACACAAAAGAAAAACAATGCAGAAAGTCAGTATTAAAAGCAGAGAAATTATAGAATGATAGAGAGTGATGAACCCATGGCATAGGGACAGTAGAAGGTTAATTCGGAACAGAAAAACAAAAATTTTCATATAGCAAAGTAAGTTGAGACCGAAAAAGTTGAGACCAAAAAACCTATGCAAGCAGTGGCACAGAAAAAAAGGCAACCAATTAACTTCTAATGTAAGGCACATCTAATAAGTCCCATTCAAGAGTAATTGTAATTGAGGTGGGGGCAAAATGCCCACAAAAATTCTTCTTAATCCCTATTTAGCAAGCCAATCAGCTGGAGAATTGCATTCTCTGTAAATGAAATGCATCTGTATAACCAAGTGTTGCTTTTTAATAAAATCCTGAATAATGTTAAGCAAACAGAGAATATTCCAGGTGATAGGAGAGGCCTTGTTGAACATGTTAACAATAGCAATAGAATGTGTTGAAACAAAAAATAACCGCAATCTGTAAAGCATACCAAATGGCCAAACATTCCGCTTCTAAAGGTGTGGAGGCACAAACCAGGGAGGCAAAAAAACCAAGGCAGCTGCCCCTATTATCACAAAAAATACCCCCCATCCCCACGCCATTAACAATCCAGCTCCCATCAACATTCAACTTCACCCAACCAACAGAGGGTGGTTGCCATCTTAGTAAAGAGGCCCTCCTACCCCTCTGGGGGGAAGCCGAAAGTGTCGAAAAGTGCCGGGAGATTTTGAGAAAATAGGCAAGAATATAAGAGGTGGTATTAGCAGGTGTTGGAGGACGTGTTTCATATTTATGAGCATTTTTAGCAGCCCAAAGGAACCACAAAATAACTAAAGGAAAAGATTCCAATTTACCAACATAAATAGGTGCTGCCTTCCAAGCATCAATATAGTTATCCAACTCAGAAAAATTATTCAATCTAGTCTAAGTAATACCGAAATAAGACCCAAACTCATGCCAAACAATACGAGCATAATGACAATTAAAGAAAACGTGTGAAGCCGATTCAACCTCACATTTGCAAATATAGCACCTCAAAGCCATGTGCAATCCTTTCAATTTTAAAATGTCATCCAAAGGCAAAAGCAGTAAAAAATATCTCCATAAAAAGAAGGATATGGCAGGGGATAGAACATCATTCCAAAGAGTTTTAGTCTAGCCTCGATAGGTAAAAGTATGCATATTTTGATATGGAAGTTTTGTTATGGAATTATGAGAGACGAATTTCCACATGGGAGAATCCTTAATAGTGGATGACGGAAGTGGTATTTTTGTGATATGCCTAGCCTTATCCCCAACCAAATCCAG
>NW_018220315.1:4715-5852 GCF_001263595.1 Phalaenopsis equestris
AATAGTATTTTCCACCTCTAATGATATTTTCAGTATCCAGATGCAATAGCTCATTTTTTCTTTTAATTTTCTTTTTACTGGCCTTTTGTACTAACCATTTGTCCTCCAACATGTATGTAGCTTTCATAATAGCATTTTTAGAAAGAATATCATGGTCAACATTATTTTTTTTTCGAGAGGAAGAAGCAGTGCTAACATTAACTTCCCCATTAGAGGGGAGTTCGAAGGCTTGTCCCTTACCCTGTGCCACTTGTGAATTGGTGTTAGCTAGAGCAGTTGAAACAAAAGGAATAACATCATTAGAGGTGGCATTAGGTAAAGTATTCTCACTATCATCATCTACTAAAACCAAAGGGACATCATCAATAGAGGAAATATGTGTAGCCGCCTCTAGATCCTTATCTATTCCGAAGTTCATAAGTTCCCTATTAACCACAAGAGTGTTGTTAGTATCACAGTCTCCTCCAGCCCCCATTTGTTGTGTCGGAGCAGGAGGATCTATGTTAGATATGGGAGCCAAATTTTGCAAGCATAATTCAACATTATGCAAAGGGAGATTTATCTCATCAACTAACTCATCACCAGGCTCAATATTAGGAACAAAGATTTTTTCCACAGGCTTGTTAATTGGAATAGAGTTTTGTTGGGTGAATGGTGCCTTTTTTCAGAAGTATGAGGAGGTTGAGTGACAATAGAAGGTTTTAGGTGGGGATTTAAATGATAACACTGAGGAGTAGTGTGCCCAACATAGAAGAATGAGTGCAATAGGGCGAGTGCCTTTCAATCTCTACCGATTGCCAATAGCCTTGATGTTGTTAGCCAATCCATATCTCATCACAAAATGGTTGAGTAATGTCTCTCTCAACCAAAACACTAGCTTCGGATGGTCTAGTAATATAGTTAGTCAAATCCATTTTATATGGTTTGCCATATGCAACAGCAAGGGAAAAAAAAATCTCATGATTAAAAAGATGTAATTTGAGCCCGAGAAATCGGATCCACACCGGAATGATACGCAATTTGGCTTTAAGATCAAAATTGACGGACCACTTTAGAAATTTCATGACACGTTTTTCAATTCTCAATGCATAGCATAGAGCCGAGTGTAATCCTCATCATTAGCAAGTTGTATCAAAA
>NW_018220316.1:0-5428 GCF_001263595.1 Phalaenopsis equestris
ATTCTGAATTTATAGGACATTTTGGGATTGATAAAGCTGCTTGTAAAATTTTACAAGCTTGATTTTATTAGCCTACTATCTTTAGAGATGTTTATAGATATATAAAAACTTGTGATTAATGTCAACAAGTAGGCAATATATTTAGAAGAAATGAAATGTCTCTGAATTTCATGTTAGATTGAGATCTTTGATGTTTGGGGATTAGATTTTATGGGACAATTTATTCCTTCATTTGGGAACTTATATATATTAATTGCAGTAGACTACATTTCTAAGTGGATTGAAACACAAGCTTTACCTCATTGTGATACTAAAATTGTTTTAAAGTTTTTAATGAAAAATATTTTCACTAGATACGGAATGCCTAGAATGATTATCACTGACGGAGGGTCTCATTTTAGGAATAGATACATTCAGAGATTGGCAGAAAAATTTAATATTATTCATAGAATCTCTACTGCCTATCATCCTCAAATCAGTGGGTTTGCTGAAGTTTCTAATACACAGATTAAATAAATACTTGAAAAGACTGTAAACCCTAGTAGAGCATATTGGTCCGCGAGACTGGATACCGCATTATGGGCTTACATGACTGCTTATAAAACTCCTATTGGAATGACTCTTTACAGACTAATTTTTGGAAAGACTTATCACTTACCAGTAGAATTGGAGCATAAAACATATTGGGTGATTAAAGAATTCAATTATAATTTGAAAGATGCTGGTAAGAAGAGATTGTTACAATTGAATGAATTGGAAGAATTAAGAACTGAATCTTATGATAACGACAGAATTTATAAGGAGAAACTAAAGTTATGGCATGATTAGAAGATTAACTAGAAGAACTTTGAACTAGGATAAGAAGTTTTGCTTTACAATTCTAGACTGAAGTTATTCCCTGGAAAATTGAAGTCTCGTTGGTTAGGACCGTTTACTGTGACTCAAGTTTATACTTATAGAGCTGTTGAAATTGATGATCAAAAGACTGGGAATAGATTTAGATTAAATGGACATAGATTAAAATCATATTTTGAGGGTAAGAGACCAAATTTTAAAGAGGTTTTAATGATCAGTCAACCTGAATAATACCTGAATAGGTCGGGCTGACGACGCTAAACCAAGCGCTTCATGGGAGGCCCTTATTTTTATTACAATTATAGTAGTTTTTATTTGAAATTATCGATAGTTTGTGGTAGTATTGAGCTTTACTACTCTTTTTTACCCTTGAATCATCATTACTACTTTTATTTACACTTGAATCATCATAAAAATTGGATTCCATTCGGACCAGAGCAAAATTGTGCAATTTTTACCTGGGCAACCAAAACAAAACTGTGCAATTTTTGCCTTGGGCGCCGACGGTGGGTTTTTCCCGAGAGTCTTTTTCCCGAGAGTCCAGACAAAATTAATACATAGGCTTGCCGGCGGTGCCATCGACCCTACCGACGGCGAGACCGGTGAATTAACGGTTATGCGGGTTCAAATGGCGGTTTTTGGGCAGGAATAGTCTTTTTAAACTCAAAAATTCGAATTCTAGTTCATATTTTCCCTCCAAAAACAAAGTGAAACTCTAACAATTTCATTCCTATGGCGTCCAATTCCCCTGATAATCCCAGAATGCGAGTTTTCAATTGGAGAAAGTTTATTAGTGTGGAAGCACAATGAATCTTCAATAAGTTACTGATAAAGAAAAGATTGATTAAGGAACGAGGAATTGTAAATCGAGGATTGAATAATCCCTCGACAGAAATTGAATGAAAATTGAAGGGATGATAGTGCGGCGAAGATAAGAAGTGAAGTGTCATACTACCACCGTCGTGGGTGTTCCTGTGGTAAAGGAATTTTATGTAAATTTGCATGGAATCAAACAGGGAGTCGTTTATGTACGAGGTAGATGGATCACTTTCACTCCTGCATGGATCAATGAATTATATATGATCAAGAACGTTCCTGTCTGCCATTATTCCAACTTCATCCCGATAAGAAACCAAATGAATGAAATTTACCAATATTTAACGGATGAAATTGAAGATTTGGAAATGAGAGAAAACGGGTATGTTAGTGTTTCTGCGACACTCCTAAATCCCGTTTCAAAACACTGGCACTTCTTCATTTTTGCAAAACTGTTACCGAAAATGAAGATCGGTAAAGTTTCTAAGGAAAGTGCTATTCTGAATTACTGCATCCAAAGGGGACTATCCATTGATATTGGATCTATAATTGTGCTTTGGGCCTGATCGTTCATGAATCCACTTATGGGCTCAGACACCCTTCCACAATTTTCTCTCGTTGCAGTCAGTTTCAAGTGTCCTACAAAAATTGGGAAAATGTATTTCTAACTTGGAAGCCTTTGGACCCAACTGAGAGATTCTCAGCTTTTGAAGATGAAAATGACATGACTACTATAGTACATCAATCATCTCAGAATTCACTGCCAGTTCAACTCTTAATTCCTGACAAGACTCTGGTGATCCTGCGTAGAATCAATAAATTGGAGAAGGAGGTACAAAATGTCATGAGTGTGATTAATAATATCTTCGATTTCTTCGATCATCTAGAGTGGAGAATGAAAGAAAATTTTGAGCACTTTGGACATTTAGAAGATAGTTTGATACGGCTGATGAGGAGGATGAAATTAATAGAAGAGGATTCTACTGAAGAATTTCCATACCGACCCTTCTACAACCTCTTCGTTCATGGGTGATCTCAGAGAAGAATCTAGTACTGAATCTGATGAATAGTAGATTTATATTGCTACATGTCTTTATGTGTGTAATTTAGTTTGAACTTTGCATCTGATTTTCATTAAAATTATGCTTTTAGATCTCTGTATAGTTGAGAGTAAGCATAAGATGTTTTGTTTTCAGAGTTTTGAGTGTTGTGGTTTGGATTGCGACGCTGAATTAATGTATTGAGGTTGAGAAAATACCAAACTTAGGTGTGTTATCTAACGTATAGTGTACCCCTTGGAATTTATATATAAATGTAATGTTTTGTGTTGTGAAAGTTTATTTCTGATAAGTACATCATTTAATCACTTAAAATTATGTCTATAATGATTTAATGGATGTCGTTGAGGCTTGAAATTGATCGAAATCGTAAAAATCTGAAAATTGAACCAAATCAATAGAGCCCGCCGACAGCGCCCTCGACGCCGCCAACGGCGTATTTTTCCCGAGAGTTATGTTTAATTTCAAATAGAGCGCGCTGACAGCGAAGAACACCCCGCCAACGGCGAGCTCCTGAAAAAACACCTTTAATCGCAATTTTGACCAGTCAACCGCCACTATTCATCATCCCCTTCCTCCTAAAAACGTAATTTTTGACCTAGGGCTTGAGAGATCTTGGATTTGGGGCGATTTCAAGGCATTTTGACACCGGATTTGATCATCTCTAGACAAGTGACATCAGATTTGATCATCTCTAGGTAAGAGCTTCACTCCAAACTAAAAATATTTGATTTTCATCATGGATTTCTTCCACATTGAGGAGATCCAAAAATTTTGAGAGTGTGAAGAAAATATTGGGAAGAAATTCATGGAATTTAGTGTTGAACTCTTAGAATTATTTTTAGAAGCCATTATTTGAATATTTGAAGTATATTGATTGTGATTAAATTGATTGTGATTAAATTGAAATGGCTCCACGACAAAAGAGATGACTTGAGTTGGATGAGTCTTGCTTCATCAATGTGAAGGCTCAATCAAGATTTACTTCTGTATTTGAAGGAAAGAAGTGTATACAATATCGAGTTTTTGAGAGTCTGGGAGGAGAAATTGAATGAGTTATTACCGAGCGGAGGTGAGAAAATTTATGTTACACTACCAACAAATATTGTAAAGGAATTCTATGCCAACGTATTCTATTCTAAAGATGGAATCGTTCAAATGCGGGGATTCCCTGTTGAATTTAATGTCGCCCGCATTAACACCTTTTACGAAGTCCCAGACCCATATAGTTGCCATTATCAATCCTTCAGTACTATGGAAGGCCCCTGAATGATGTGATCAACTTTCTCACTAATGGGAAAAGAATGTGGAAGATTAAGCAACGAGAACGAGTAAATTTTTCTGCTTCCATGTTGAATGTCACCTCTAAGGCTTGGCTCTATTTTATTTCCGCTACTCTGTTACCATCTTATCACCATAGTAAGGTAACTAGAGATAGAGCTATTCTAAATTTCTTTATTCAGAATAATAGAACTATAAATGTGGGTAGAATTATTTTTAAGAATATATTGACTACGACAACGACTACGGCAATGAGTGAAACAAGTGGAGGTCTATGACATCCTAACCGTTTTTATGCACTTTGTCGACTTTCTGGAGTGGAAGCTGAAGGAGATGAGGAATGGGTTCACCCTATGAAACCCATCAATAAAGTAAATTTGAAAACTTATGAATCCCATGAGAAATGGAGAACTGGAAGTAGGAGTCAAGAACCTTCTAGTACTAGAGATGTCCCCTCTACAAGTTATGACTATCTACCTTCTAATTCCCCTACTCTTACTGATTTAATGAATGATTTAACCTTGCAGCGGAAGAGCATAGAGTTAATAAATGAAAGGATTGGAGGTTTAGAACGTTGACATGATTATGATCGTGAGTACCTTCAGAGGCATTCAAATTTTGAAGTAGCTTATTACAAAGCTCAGGTCCGACACTACAGAGGTGAGCTTAATGTTACTTTCCCTGAGGGCCCCCGATATACTCAGTATCAGCCCAATCCACCTGCTGATCAAGGAGATGAAGACATAGTTTGGTATTTTGATATTTGATAGAATTGATGTACTTGTACTTGTACTTTTATTTTTTGTGATCTTTTGTAATAGAAATAAAATGTTTGTGTATTTGGACTTTCATTTTTATTAATATGTTATACTTGGATGATTCTTAAATTTTGTTATAAAGTTAGTGTGCCAGTTAAATTTGCATGTGTAGTATAATAGATATTGAGTAATATTTTGTAATTTAATGTGATTTTTATTTTCAAATTTTGATTGTAATTGTTTTGTTTAGTATTATGGTTGTGTCAGGAAATATTGTGTTTGTTTAATGTTTTAGTTTTATACTTATTTCGAAATTTCATTACCCAGCAATTTCTCTAATGATTTATATGTGTAGAAAGCTCCTGATATTATAGACTAAGTGAAGTAGAAATTTTGAGAAGGACTGCAAAAATTTCAGAATGATGAAAATGCCTAAAATACTAAGGTATGATTTTACCTTAGGTTACCTAAATACTAAATGAGTTATGCATACTGGCCATTTGGTATTTAGAATTTTTCTTTTCACCTGTATTATTTTATATTGAAAAATTTAAGTTTGGGGGAGGGAAGAAAAAGATTAACTATTAGATGTCCTCTATTCATTATTTTCAAAAATTATTTAAATGATTTTATGTAGTGAATTTAATTCAGGTAACTATA
>NW_018220316.1:5721-6017 GCF_001263595.1 Phalaenopsis equestris
TAATCCTCATTTGAAAAAGAAAAAAGAAAGGATTGACAACAATCCCTGAAAAGAAAAGAAAAATATATAGGATTGAAAGAAATCCAAATGAAAAAGAGAAAAGAAAGAGAAAAATTATGGAAGTGAGGAGAAGCTTGAGGATATGCCTAATCAAAAATTGGCTTCACTGGACCTACCTAAAGGAAAAACCTAAATACATTCCTAAACTTATATTTATGGATTATATCTTTTAATAGTAGTGTTCCCATAAAATTCCTAACCTTTGATATTCTAAGTGACTTAATATTGCAACATAT
>NW_018220317.1:0-4203 GCF_001263595.1 Phalaenopsis equestris
TATAACAGATATGAAATTAAGTCAAGTTCTAAACTTACTAAATCACAATACTAAACACAAAAGAACAGTTACTACAATAAAATTTTAAAAATGAAATACTATCTAACACAATAATCACAACAACAATAGAACATAAAAATTCAAAACACAATATAAAACATAGTCCCAAAACAACACACAGATGCAAATGTAGCAAAAACATAGTCCAAAATAACACACAGATGCAAATGTAGCAGGCTCAAACCACATGTTCATATCATATTACAATCATAAAATGAATCTTTCAGCTCTACTCTTCATCCTCAGAATCACAGCTGTACCATTTTTCTGCAGGCTCATAATCAGGATATCGAGGAAATTGCACTCCTGGTTCACCTCTAATCAGGCTATCCGAAGATAAGTGAAATTTCTCTTCATAATCACTCTTTCTTCTATTATAACTTTTAGTATGACCTGCAAAATGCTCTAAATTTTGAGCCTTATCACAGGTAAAATTGATATTTTTCATCATCTTCTACAATAACTCATCCTGAGTCTTGGAATCACCTCTAGATGAAGAAACACAAGAGGTAGATGATCGTGATGAAGATGCAGCAAAGGTAGATGCATCAGACGTCTCTAATCCATAAAATCTGGAAAATCCTCCTCTCTTGCCAAAAATCGAATGCTCAGAATAAGTCTTCACATTCACCTTCCTAATGAGCTTTAGAGGTAACCGAACTTTCTCCCAACTATCATACTTCACTCCAGCCTGCTTGCATAATGAAACTATCAAAGAAGCAAATCACATACCTGCAGTAGTGGCAGGAACAACCGAACTGGTGATAGTGGGATAGATCAAAGACTTATATTGATGGGCTTTCCCTCCTAAATATAATAATTCAACGTTGCTCTCTCTATGGTCACTTAAATGAGATGATTGGTCAGAAGCAAATGAGCAGAAATGAAATAGTGTCAGGCCTTTGAAGGTGCACATAACTTTGAAGTTGGAAAATTTACTCTCCTCTCATTGGTTATCTTTCAAAGTCCTCTCCCAATAGTCAAATATGAAATAATCTTGTCTAGCTCCACTTCAGTAGGATTATAATTTGCTTAAAAACATAAAGTCTCTGGTGGTAAATGGTAAAACAAGTTGATTACCTCTAGATTAAAAGGTACCAACTTTTCTCTAAACATAACTCGATCGTCTTCAACCTCTAGGAGATTTGCATAAAACTCCCTCACAACAGAAATCACTGCGATGGTACATAAACAATAGAATTGTTCTCACTGTCGGAGGACTATCAGGTTTTCCACTTCTCCATCTGGACTCTTGAAACAAAGCTCCTGAATCAATTTTTGTGACTGTAGAGCGTCACTATATCGATCTTGAGCTTTTGAACTGACAAATTTGCTCGAATCGAATGGTCTCTTTCCTCTACTTCTTTTCATTCTTGGTGTCATTCTATAAATTTGATAAATTCCAAAAATAACTTAAAAAATTAAGTTTAAATCACTAAACTAAACTTCCAAAAGCCATAACTAAACTTTCCAAGAAATTTCCATAAATTTTTTCTTCATTTTTCACCATGAATAGTAAATTTTTAAAATCTTCCAAATGTGCTTAAAATATATGGTAAAATCCAAAATTTTTGCATAGAAGTAAAGCTCTTACCTTAAGGAACTTTGATCTAGCAAATCTCACTCGATTCCACCAAGAAATCTTCAAATTCCACTTGCCCTAGCCCTCAAAATTGTGACTTTCAGTTGGGGAAGATGATAGGAGGTGTTAAAAATGGTATTTTTGAACTTAAAATTTACTTTTAACCATTCGCAAACCGGTTTTTGTGAACCGGCGCTTAAGCGCCAGAATGTGTCGCATAGCGCAAGTAAGTGTCGCTTAGGTGTCTGCCTCTCGAGTTGGCTCGCGCTTAAGCGCAAAATGTGGCGCTCAGGCTCCAGTGCACAATTTTTGAAATTTTTAATTTTAAGTCAAATGCACTATTAGCCTAAGTTAACCATCCCTAAATGGTCTCATGGAACTTAAATGACTATTTTTACTTCCTATAACTCCCTTCTCTCTCAAAATTCTCCATAATATTTAATTCAATTCGAGGCTAAAACAACCCAAAATTTCATAAAAACAAACTTATTTTCATTCACAAACAAGAACAAACACATTTAAAACTAAGTTCTCTCTCCAAATAGTCTTGGATGGGAAAATTTTCCTAAGTACAAAACACTTAACACACATTTACAATTAAACACATAAGTGACACAAACACTAAAAACAAGACATAAACAATAACACACTTAAAAACATGAATCCTAACACTTAACTTAATGTCACTCTTCATTAGAAGGAACAAATTCTTGTCTCTCAGTAGTCTCTCCAAAAATATAGCAAAAATATAGAGTTGATAAGACGGACGGAATTGGGGAGCTCTAATGCTATCATCTTTGATCCACTTTTGCTTAAGGAACATCACCTTATCCGCTTCCTCTATATAACTGGTATGGCTGAATTGCATCTTAAGTTGCCACCCAATATGTTCTCGATGATCATGCAATTCAAGCACCTTAGTCTCTAATACAAATCTAGTATTCTCCATCTTGTTGATCTTCTCTAATATTCCTTCAAAACTAACGGCTAAGAAACCGTTATACATCTCCTGTGCACTTTGACTAATGAACTTCTTCTTCATGGCTTATTCCTTATTCTTCAAATCCATTTCCCATGAAGACATTTTTTTCTTTCTTAGACTTTTAGGGCTAAAAATAATTAGGGGTGAAATTCCTTCAAAAATCCCTTCTATTTATAGGTCTAATTCCCCCTCATAACTTCTAGGCATGACTAGAAACTGCCAAGACACGTTTATTCCAACTAAATTGTAGTTACACCTTCTAGAAATTGAAATTTGCACATGTGATTAAACTACCGCACATAAGCGTCGGATCTGCCGCTTAAGCGCCATTTTGTACCAGTCAACTTAAAGTCCAAATTCTTATTCTAACATGCCTAGGTCACTAAATAAGGTCTAAAAATCATTACCAGCACATAATAAACTCAAAAATACTACCCCAAATTTCTTAATCAGACTCAAAACAACAATCAAAGCAAAAACACACTAATAACTATAGGTTGCCTCCCACAAAGCGCTTGGTTTTACGTCGTCAACCCGACATAACCAGTGCTCATTCTGGTTGAACCAACATCATTCCATCATTATATTTATGTTGATCTCTTATATAATAAGGTTTCAGTCTGTGTCCATTCACTTTCAAAATTTTTTCAGAATTAGGATGTTTAATATCCACAACTCCATAAGGATAAACTTTTATCACAACAAATGGGCCCATCCACCTAGACTTAAGTTTGCCTGTAAATAATCTTAACCTTGCATTATATAGCAAAACTTGTTACTCTTGCTGAAAATTTTTAGTAAGAATCTTTAGATCATGCCACAGTTTCATCTTTTCTTTATAAATCATATCACTCTCATAAGATTCATTCTTTATCTCTTCAATCTCATTTAATTGTAACAATCTTTTCTCACCATCATCTTTTAAATTATAATTGAACTCTTTAATAGCCCAATATGCTTTATGCTCAAGTTCAACTGGTAAGTGACAAGCTTTCCCAAATATTAGTCTATATGGGAACATTCCTATAGGATTTCTATATGCAGCCCTATAAGCCCACAAAGCATTGTCAAGTTTGACTGAACAATTCATTTTTGTTGGATTTATAGATTTTTCCATTATTCTTTCAATTTCTTGATTAGTAATTTAACCAAACCACTTGTTTGAGGATGATAAGCAGTAGCAATCCTATGATTTATATGATATTTCTTTAATAACTTCTCCATAATGGCATTTCTGAAATGACTTCCCCCATCAGTAATGATAACTCTTCATCAGTAATGATACCTCTCTGCATCCCAAATCTACAAAATATGTTCATTTTCAAAAATTTTCAACACTTTGAGCATCACATCAAGGTAAAACAACAGCTTCTATCCATTTAGATATGTAGTCTACTGCTAATTGAATATATAAAGTTTTGAAAGATGGTATAAATGGTCCCATGAAATCTAATCCCCAAACATCAAATATTTAAACTTCTAGCATATAATTGAGGGGCATCTCATTTCTTCTAAAAATATTGCCTACTCTTTGACATCTATCACAAGTTCTCTAAAAATTGTAGGCCAATAAAATCCA
>NW_018220317.1:4333-6842 GCF_001263595.1 Phalaenopsis equestris
TGATCAGATCCTTTCCTTGTTTATATAAATATGGGTCATCCCAAAAATAAGTTTTAGCTTCAGAAATAAATTTCCTCATCTATTGGTAATGCATTCCATAGGGTTTAAGATCACTAACAATATAATTCACAATGTCGGCATACCATGGAACACACCACTCATTTACAACGAACAATTTTTCATCTGGAAAATATTCATTAATTTCTTTTTCAAAATAGAGTGGTCTTTCTAATTCAAGCCTAGACAAATGATCAGCAATTTGATTTTCAGTTCCCTTCCGATCTACTATTTTAAAATCAAATTCTTGTAAAAGAAGAATCCATCTTATGAGTCTCGATTTAGTATTCTTCTTTTTCATTAAGTATTTATTAGCAGAATAATCTGTATGCACTATACAATGAGTTCCAATCAAATATGATCTAAATTTATCAAAGGCATATGCTATTGCTAATAACTCTTTTTCAATTATTTGTTGTACAATTAATTTGAGTTTTATTAAGAGTTTTACTAGCATAGTAAATTACTTTGAAAATTTTATCTTATCTTTGTCCTAAAACAGCTCCTATAACATAATCACTAGCATCACACATTAATTCAAAAGGTTTTCCCCAGTTAACTATAATTAGTGCAGTGATTAATTTTTCTTTTAATAAATTAAAAGCTTTTAGGCATTCTTCATCAAAATTGAAAGTTGCATCTTTCTCCAGTAAATGGCATAAAGGCTTAACAACCTTTGAAAAGTCTATAATATATCACCTGTAGAATTCAGCATGTCCTAAAAAACTACTAATTTCCTTTAGATTTTTTGGATAAGGTAAATTAACGATCACTTAAATTTTAGCAGGATCTACTTCTATACCATTTTCTGATATTTGATGACCTAATACAATTCCTCCTGCTATCATAAATTGTCATTTTTCCCAATTAAGGACTAAATTTATTTCTTCACAGTGATTAAGAACTTTAGATAAATGTTCTAAACATGATTCAAATGAAGTTACAAACTCTAAAAAATCATCCATGATTCAATCTCTTTTTCAATTAAGTTACAAAAAATTGTCATCATACATCTTTGAAATGTAGCAGGGGCATTACATAAACCAAAGGACATCCTTCTAAAAGCAAATGTACCATAAGGACTGGTAAATGATGTTTTATCTTGATCCTTAAGAGATATTTGTATTTAGTGATAACCAGTATATCCATCCAGAAAACTAAAGTATTTATGCCCAGCTAGTCTATCCAACAATTGATCTAGAAAGGGTAAGAAAAAATGATCTTTCCTAGTGGCAAGATTTAATTTTCTATAATCAATGCATATTTGTCATCCTATAACTTATCTAGCAAGTATTAATTCATTATGTTTATCCAGAGTTACAGTTATTCCTTCTTTCTTAACAACGAAGTGAATTGGACTAACCCATGCACTATCTGATATAGGGTAGATAATTCCAGCATCTAACCACTTTAAAATTTCTTTCTTAACAACTTCTTTCATAGTAGGATTCATTCTCATTTGAGGATCAGCCCTGGGTTTGCAGTTCTCTTCCATATGAATTCTATGCAAACAATTATAAGGACTGATTCCTTTAATATCAGCAATTGTCCATCCAAAGGCTTTCTTAAAAATTTTAAAAATTTTCATCAACCTTTCTTCTTCTTCCATCTTTAATTGTGAGGAAATCATAACTAGTAAAATAGAAGAATCTCCTAAAAAAACATATTTTAAATGTTCAGGAAGTAACTTCAACTCCTAGTTTGAATCTTCCTTAAAAAGTACTTCACATCGATCTAATACCTCTTCTTGCTAATGTTCCAAAACTTATTCTTCAAATTTTTCTTCATAAGTTGTTTTAAAATGAAATTCACTTAGATATCTTATAGCATCCATCCTATAACATTCATCATCTTTACTTTTTGCATGATATTTCATTGATCTTTAAATATTGAAAGTAATAGTTTGATAATTGACGTGCATTGTTAATTTCCCTTTCTGCACATTTGATCTTTCCTAGTGGCAAGATTCAATTATCTATAATCAATGCATATTCACTACCCTGTAACTTATCTAGTTGGTATTAACTCATTATGCTCATTTACAGTTACAGTTACTCCTCCTTTCTTAGGAACACAGTGAATTAGACTATCCCATGGACTATCTAAAATAGGGTAGATAATTCCAACATCTAACCACTTTAAAATTTCTTTCTTAACCTCTTTCATAATAGAATTTAATCTCCTTTGTAGATCAGCCCTGGATTTGTAGTTTTCTTCCAAATCAATTCTATGCATATAAATTGAAGGATTGATTCCTTTAATATCAATAATTGTCCATCCGAAGGCTTTCCTAAAATTTTGTAGAATTTTCATTAGCTTTTCTTCTTCTTCCTTTGTTAACTTCAAGAAAATTATAACAGGTAAAGTAGAGGAATCTTCTAAAAAGACATATTTTAAATGTTCAAGAAGTAATTTCAACTCAAGTTCTAGAAGTTTTTCAATAGATGGACAA
>NW_018220317.1:7427-9702 GCF_001263595.1 Phalaenopsis equestris
AAGCTTCTTAAATATTTCTAAAAATTTTGAAAATTACTTATCCAACTTCTGTTGTCGAAGTCTCTGAGGAAATGGAGGTGGTGGTTTTTCTAAATCAATTTTCGGCGGAGAAATAAGTCTTTCAGAATATTTCGGTGTGTCCTCTTTTGATTCTTCAATTTCTTCTCTCTCTACTTCAACCTCTTTTTGAACCCTACCTTCCAACTCTCTTCCGCTTCTAAGTTGTCCGGCTTTAACTTGTTCTTTATTCTGGTTTTTTGGATTTAATTTAGTATTACTAGGAAGTGTTCCTTGGAAACTATTTCTTAATGAACTTGCAATTTGCCCAAGTTGACTCTTAATATTTCTAATTATTGCTCCTTGATTTTGTAACTGAATACCAATTTGTAACACCACTTCTTCTATAGAAACCTTCTTATCCTTAAATTGTTTGTTACTGTTGATTCTTACAGGATAAGTAGATCTGTAATTTTTATTCCGTTGTTTGTTCCAATTTCCTAATGGTTTTACTTGGTTGTTCCCCCATTCCTGATTATTACCACCCGAATTATTATTCCAATTAAAGTTGGGATGGTTCTTCCAACCTGGGTTATAATAACTTGAATATGAGTTATTTTGCTTATTATTTATGGAATTCAAAGTTTTTAATGTTGCTTGAGAATCTACCATTTGGCCTAATGAATTCTCTTCAATCATGGAAATTAGTTGAGAAAAGTTCATTCTAAATTGGTCTAACTTTCATAAACTTGCAGCAACTTGATTTGCTAACATAGTAAATGCATATGTTTTATGAATATTGGCTACTTTCTTTAGATTTACCCTCTCAGAAGGACATTAAAAATAATTGGTAGCCATCTATTCAATTAAAGCATAAGCGTCATTAAATGGTTTTGACATCAATGAACTACCAACAGCGACATAAATAATAGATCTAAGAGATCCAACTAATCCATTGTAAAAGGTTTAAATTATTAACGGTTTGAATTATTAACTAATCTAGTATATCCTGGTGTGGAAACTTTCTTAATTATTCTTTAAATCGTTACCATGCTTCATAAATAGTTTCCCCTTCAAATTGATTAAAAGAAGTAATATTATTTCTAAGCTTTACAGTTTTTAATGGTGGAAAATATTTAGCAATGAACTTTTGTGCTAAATCACCCCAATTTCTGATAATCCAGATGCTAATGAAATCAACTACATCTTATCTTTATCCCTCAGTGAGAAAGGAAATAACCTAAGTCTTATGACATCATCTGAAACACCATCATATTTAAAAGTAGCCCACAATTTTAGAAAATTGGTAAGATGTAAATTTGTATCTTCAGTTTGGTGATCCCCTCAGTTGGTGATCCCCCAAACAGATTGTTTGATACTATTTGGATAATAGCAGATTTAAGCTCAAATGAATTAGTCAGTACAGTAGGTTTTTGAATACTACAATGAAGTTCATCTATAGTAGAGTTGGCATAATCTCTTAAAGGTCTAAACTTTTGATGAATTTCAGCTTGTTGATTATTTTGGTTTGCCATTTCTGTAATTTTTTTTTATTTTTCAAGATTTTTAATTTTTTTGATTTTTCTGATTTTTCTAATAGTTCTTTCTAATTCAGAATCGTAAGACACTAGTCCTTCAGAACCTGAACTACGCATACAAAAAAATAAAATAAAACACACAAAATAAAATACTATAACTTTTTTTTTTCAAGTTTAAATAAGACTTTATAAAAATAGAAATTTGCTTTTAATTTAGTTTTTCTCTCCAGCAATGACGCCAAAAACTTGATCCCTAAATACTTAATGCTTATGCACAGTACAACAATAGTTATGATGATATTTTTCACTTATATTTCCTTATTTTGCAACAAAACCAAAATCTTGATCTTGAAGATAAATAAGAATTTAACTTTTTAATTTATATATATTTATATTGAGATACTTTGCAAGTATACATATCGTTATCAAGTAATATGAGAATTTTTTATTAAGACCTGAATATCGAGCCCACAGGGAAGATTATGCAATATGCACTTTTTAGAAAGTTTTTCTATTTTTGAAATTTTTTTCTTTTTTTAAAAAGATAATTACTTAAACTTAAAATAATTTTTGCAGAAATTTGTAATTTAAATATTTTTGGTATTTTTGATATTTTAACGAAACAATAAGAAGATAATTAAAGTTTTTGTAGAAGAAAAGTATTTAATATGAAAATATCTTTCTTCTTATCATAAATCAGTAATAAGTATAGGAATTCTATTGTGGAAGTATGCAAATTG
>NW_018220317.1:9752-31542 GCF_001263595.1 Phalaenopsis equestris
CTTTAAAGTCCTCTAACTCTACACCCATCAATGAATATTTCCCTTTTATTTGCACTCAATTATATCGAACTCATTCTCATTCATACAACCTCATGTGATTCTTTCCAATTGTTGACTGAGACAATACCGGCTTGGTTCTTACATGTTCTCACAAAAAATTTTAACATATGGATTGGCTAAATCAAGAAGTAAATGAAGTGCATGGATTTAAATCAACACAACTTCTTCCAACATTAAAGATCAATACTCTCCAGAACTTTCATCCAAAACTTAATTACTTATCATTTTAAGAAGAAAAATAAAGAAAACTACTCAGAATCCATGGAAAAAACAAAACCACACTTTAGTTTAAAAGAAGAGATCATTGTCAAACCAACAACAAAGTCTCAATTAAAACCAAAAGTAGTCTAAAAAAAGATAAAAACTTATCTCAAGTCGTCCACCAAACTCTTGAAGTTCCTTTGAGTCTCTTCTCTTTCACAATGACTCAAAACAAAATAACAAAAAGGATAAAGTAAATACAAAGTTTTTTCCTAAAAATATCTACAAACTAACTCCTCAGAAAAGAACTTTCAAAACTTGCCAATACTTTCAGGACTCTTTTCTAAGTCCTCTCTTCTTTCTTTTATAGTTTTCCAAGAGGTGCCTTGGGATCTCATTAGAATGTGTCTTGATTGAATGTATTTTCCCAAGAGACACATCCTTTCATGATTATTTTCATCCATGGTGGTTACAACCACCTATTAAGACAATGGGGGCCTGAAAAGAAAAACCTCTTTGAAATTTGTGAAAACCGCTTTTACTGATCTAGTAACTACCACTGGGGCTTAAGCACGGGCTCTCGGTGCTTATGCATGACCTTCTCTGTTTAATCGGCGCGTAAGCGCCGGATTTGACCCTTAGGCGCCAAAACTCTTTTACACAATTTTTCAGCTTTTTGCTCCAAATTTGATCCTTTTTCACTCCTTTAAGCATTTTTTCCATTTTTACTTGTATCTACAAGAAAAATACAAAAATACCTTCCATTAAAGCACAATATCTCAAAAATAGGTATAAAAATGTGTCTAAAAACACTATATAATTTAAGTGTATCAGTCGCTGCCTCCACGACACGCCCATCTCTTTCGGTTACTGTCGCTATGACACACCCATTTGTTCAGATTGTTGTCTATACGACATGCCCATCTTTTCTAGAGTCACTATCCCACTTTACACTCATCACTTCTGTCACATGACTGTTTGCACTTGCATTTGCATGTTGCATGGATAGCGAGCCAGGCTCATTAGGTAAGTGACCCCATGTCGGTCGCAATGCCTCAAAGAACATTATTTGTTGGGTTGATCTTAGTGAGTAATGCGAGTTAAATCATCGGGATTGACACGATCATGATTGTGCTATAGATCTAATTGATCTAACTCGTGGCACCCCACTTCATGACTCCTTTTAGATCCTTCAGATCTTTAGGATGGGTCGGTACGGCAACCCCGTCAAGGTCATACTACTCCCAGACTTACCTCACACTTAGTTACTAGGTTGACGCCTTTTTTGTTAGATGGTGTGCTAGGCTAGGGTTTAGGGTGCTAGGCAGTCTTTTTTATGCCTGTCTATTATTCTTTGCTGGATTGGTTGCTCTAGTCAGGCATCCTTCTTTTGTATTGTGCTTGTGGTGTGACTGTATGTTGCATATGTGTGGTAGTGTTTTATAGTGTTTCTCTATAGGGGGTCATGCCTATTTATGCACACACATAGGTGCCTCTATGGGGGGAACATGTGATGATTTCCGACCTTTTTTCTTGCATATGCTATTTAGCTCCCCCACTTTTAAGGCATGACTCATGATATGTTATTTACATGTGAGTTTTCCCAATGACACTTGTTTTCATGCAGGATTGAGTCTTTTTTATTTCTCTATGCACTTTTAGAGTCTAAAAGAGTCATGTAGTAGAAATAAGATATGGGCACAGGTTCCTAGGCATTGGGCGTGGAAACCAAGTCGAGGAGACCAGGAGCAGATGCTCGTGCCCGGTATCTTAATTTTGCATTTTATATTGATGTATAGAATTAGGACCGGAGTCTGGCTGCCTTTTTCTTTTCTGGGATATATTACCGACACAGGGGTACCAACCTGTTTATTATTTTGATTTGGCTTATTTTGCTTTTTGCATCATGTTGCATGCTTGAACTTGCATGTGTTTTCCTTATTTCTTTTTATGGTTTATCTAGGATTTCCTGCTAAAACATAGGCTCATTAGGACTTAAAATCTTAATTTTTCTACTTAAAAATCATAAATAAAATATTCAAGATAAATAAAATTTAGGATTAAAATATTCGGGATTTAAAAATTTTTCACATTTACTTTCTTGCATATATTAATAAGACCACCACAATACTTAAGGACTGTTGTAGAAAACTGCTTTCATTTTTGCATGTTGCAATGAGGAGTCCCCGTGCTTCTCCAACCTGACTAGCCCAACATACCTTTATATAGGTGGTTGTCTAGTGCACCTAGGATGTTAGAGGGCTCCTAGACCCACACGAGGTATAAGTCCTTTTGTTTATAGAGTTTCTAGCTTTGCAGCTGAACATTAACTTTCTTTTTTTTCCTGAGCTATCCTCTTCACTTTGGTAGGTATAAGTCCCAATTCTTGGAGCTCCTACTTATAGTCATAGGATAGAGTTTCCTTTCTTCGACCTTAGGGCTACCGAGGTTTCTCTGGATGACGCAATTCTTGGATTGCTGACCGGGGATCTTAGGATGTGTTGAGTCGACTACCTTCATGACCAGGTAGACTTAGGGTCCTTAAGGTCCTAGTGACTGTGTATGACGGGTCTGTGGTTCCCCGACCAAGTTACCTCTACCTTCTAGGATTGCTCTACCTTCTTTTTGTTGAGCCCCTTTGAGCCCTATCACTCTCTGACTTCGTTGATATCATTTTGACGATCGGATGCCGATGAGCTGCTGCCTGTTTGGGGTACGACGATTTGTCCTCTGCCCTTATGGCTCGGAAGTGTTTTGACTTGTTGGGATACCCCCTTCGAGATGATTTAGGCTATTTTATAGGCCCTGCGTGTCAATGAGCCATTACCCATTCAGGATGTGAGAGACTCACCCTCTGCCTAATGACTTAGTATGAGCTTTGAAACATCAGGACTATTCCCACATGAAATAAACTTTCTTTGAGTATCTTTTGCCTCAATTTCACGACAACCCAAGCAAAACTCCTTTTATCGAGAGTATTCCTGGGTACCCCCAAGATGTAATTAACCAAGTGGGATACGCCCCCTTAAAGTGCTCTTGATGTCAGAATAGGCACCTGCACCTGACTCACTAATTTTGGGTAGTCTACGTAGGTATTCTTTAGCAGATATTAGTTTAAGATGCTTTCGCTCGATCTTGTTTTGGCGGACGCTCTTAACCTATCCTTATGAGGTTTACCGCACGCAGGCTCTCCAAGTTTTATGTTTTCTCTTATTTGTCGCTTTTTCGTATGTTGGAATTTTTTGGTTCCTCTCTTCTTCAGATCGTTCATAGGACCCAAAAGAGATACTTATTCGGGAAAGGGAAATATAAGACGATCGATAAGCTCATGACTCCTTTTAAAATAAAAAAGAGAAAAATGTTCGAAAACAGAATGGCGACTCTGCTGGGGATGAGTCTCTCTCTCCATACTTGGAGTTTTGCTTCCGAGGTTTTAACCTCTCTCCATACTAGAAGTTAGGCTCATATTATCATGACATGATTTTTTTCCTTGAAGTCACAGTTGAGCCTTTTGTGAGACCTTATTTTTCAGTCTATGTGTTAGTTTCTAGGGGCAGCAAATTGATACATTTCGTCCCTATCTCACCCTCAACAATTTTATTGTTGCATTATTGTAGTCATCAATGTTGTTGTACTTCGTGATTGGTTTCATAACCTCTCTTTATTTCCAATCGTTATCCCTTGTTTCCCCGCAACACAAAAGAGCGAAAGATAGACATGATTGTTGTCGCCGGGGGAACCCTTTCCCTTTTCCTCGAGTGTTTTCTGTAATCCTGAAGATGTCAGCATCTCTGTGGGATTACCTTATGTGAACCTACACCCTCTGAGGCATTCAATTTGTACCCTCCCCCTTAAAAAGGGAGACGTGCATATCGAGCTGTTTCTACGCCCATTAGACGTTTTCTATGTGCCCTCCTACTCAAAAAGGGAGTTGTGCACATCGAGTTATTTTTGCTTCAGTAGCTCAAGTCATGACCGCTTCTCTTACAAAAAGAGATCACCGCTTGATAGAGACACATCGTAGCACATGAAGATCTTTTCTAGACCCGTACCTTTGTGTTCTCGCGGACCTCCCTGTCATATGCAGGCGAGACTTTTGGTAGTAGTAGGTCTACCACTATTGTCACCGGTGTGACTTCTGTCCCAGCTCTCTTTCTGTTCCAGTTCCTTTGAGGATCCACCTGTCCCCTAATTAGGCAGGAAGACCCATAGGATCAAGAATAGATTGTTGTGAATTCAGCAGCTTTTCCTACATCAAGTCTATATACATGTACCGATTTCAGTTCAGAGGGCATCTTGGGCGTCTGCATTAAGTTATTGTTTTACTGTCACGGTTGTGCGGATCACGTCCTTGTCAAATTCTTTCTAAGTGTCATCATTCAAAAAGGAGGAGTTGTGCATGTGACACTCCTTTTGTTGTAGTAGCCCGTATCGATGCTAGCATTTCCCTCGAGGAAGAGGCTAGTACCAGATGGCAATGCGCTATAATGACCTTTCTCATTTTCTAGCCTCTTTTATAGTCCTTCCCTTTTGAGGATTTCCATCCTCGTGGATGTTGCACTATCTATGAAAGCTAGAGTTACCTTTTTAGGGTACTATCCTTTGGCGGTGTGGTATGTCCCCACCATGACTTTCTTTGGTTTTGGCCTAGGATCATGCTTATATCTCGTCTACTGAGAATCACCTTATCGTCCTCTAGCAGTGCAGACTGATTCCCCGTCATGACATGTTTTGGTTTCAATATGGGATAATGCTGAGATCCCGTTAGCTGAGAATCATTTCTCTCCTCAGTTTGGCTGTGTGGGCTATAATTCAGTTAGGATTACTAAGAGGTTCTTTCCTCCTCAGGATGCAGGCCATTCTCACCCTATAGTCCTTATTATTATTGCTAAGCAAGAAGATCATAGGAACGGCTTCCTATTTATGAGGAAATATTTTTGTTGGTTTGACAAACATCCCAGCTCCCGTTGTTCTAGGTTTCTCTGAGGTCTCTCATGTCCCTCAATTAGACAAGGTCATCTAGAGGAATAGGAACAGACTGCTGCAACTATAGCAGCGGACTTAGCTACATGTGTCTATACCTGTTGGGATTCTAGATTCCCCTCTATGAGGACTGGGTCCTCTTCCTTGAAAGAAGTTCTTTACCTGAACCCTTCAAACATCCAAGCAAACTTCTTTATTCTTCTTATCCTATAAGCCCTTGTAGCAGGATGCCGAGGTTTTGCTTATCGGTCCATTACCGAGGTGTTGCATGGGACCCTTGGAGTGGTACTTAGAGCCACTGTACCAAATTTTGTGCTAGGTATCACTGATGATTCTGCTGTAGCGGCTTTGCCCTCACTTGATGTGCCCACTCTTTTCACGAGTCATAAGGAAAATGTTGTGGCTTCCTCTTCATTGCACTAGATGTATTTGTTCTATGTTGATAAAGGGAGATTTAGAGCGCACCCTCGTCGATTCTCACCTTATTTGAGAGTAGAAGTTGATCACCCCACTTTGATGAATACCCGGTGGGTTAAGTAAATTCTTGCCACCACATCTCTTGATATCCCAACGCTGCATGTAGAGTGGCTTTCTACATTTGACGGTGAGGGGTTTACTTGCCTTTGCTTTGAAGAGTGCCTTATCCTTCCTCTTTTCACCTATTAAGCAAGGCTATAATGAATGTTTTATGCTCCGATTGAGGGAAACCCTCAAAATCTCTTGTTGATGACATGTATCGATTAGACCACCTTACTAGTCTTGGTCGATCCATGTTTAGCTGGGATACACATCTCCTGGACTATTTGAGAGTGCCTCATTCTATTTGAGCAAGTATGACTTTTGGCTAAGCTCTGGATGAGAGCATTTCTTTATTAAGACCACCTTTGTCTAGCATTTTCTTTAGTCAGTTAGTCTAAACTTGATTAGGATTTGGTACCTCACTTATCCAGAACTTTATTGACTTTTTAGTTCGTTCTTGGTGAAAGAGCATCATTTCGAGATTGATCCACCTCTCCCATATCCAACCTTTTTGATATGCTTTGTTTGACTGGGTTGATTTTATCACCTTGTCAATAATCATGTTGAACTAATTAGAATGCTTTGTCTCTACAAATCAGTAAATGACTCGAAGATACCTCGATATCTGACGTTGTCAGTTAGATTCTACTTATCTAACCAATATATCTTTGCATCTCTTGATGCTCCGACTCCAATTTCTGAAGGTCCTTGAGATGGTTCCAAAAGGAATTGCACCCTAGAGTTGATCTTGTCTTAAGTTCTCCTCTGATAATTCTTGAGGTTGAATTTATGATAGATCACCAACATATGCTTGAACCAAACCATGATGCATCTTTTTATAATTTGCAAATCCTCATAGTTTGGGGGATTTGAACTAAGTCACGATGATTGAATCCCTTCCCTTAATGAACTTTCATCTAAGTCTTGAGATCTCCTCAGAATCACTAGATGGGTGTCTTTGAGATGTGAATAGTTTTAGAGACTATTTAGATCTCTTACTTTTCCATTCACCTAAATTGATGGAAGATTGACAAACAATGAGTCATAAAATCCTAAGAATCTTTATTTGGGAGATTTTTTAGTTAGAAGAAATTACTTTATAACAAAAAGAAGCTCACCAAAAATACCCATTCTCTGGAAAACTAAAATGTGAAAGGCTTCATAAAAAAAGAAAAAGGAAAAAAAAATTACCCAACACTCCTGAGAAAAAGCTTGAGGTGAGTGAAAAATTCATAAACTTCATTATAAAAGATTTTATATTCTCAAAATTCTCCTGATAAGATCCTTAGGATATTATGTTCAGAGAATTGTTTAAGTGGCATTAGGATGACTGATAAATTAGTAATGGATTTAAAAACATCTAAAAAATGAAAGTGTTTCCTCGACACCCCGATACGAATGACGATGCCTACTTAGGCTAAGGGTGAAAAGAATTAAAGGACAGGGGCTAGGGAAAAGTACTTAGGGAAAATCCCACCTGGACCAGAATTTTACAAAATCTCATATTTTGCATGATATGTCTCGTCATTCTAGGATGCCTACATGAGGGCTCTTCATATCGGATCAATTTGGTAAGTCACACCAAATCATTCTCAGTGTGGCTTAGCCCGAGATAAAGGAAAAAGATTTTGATAAGCTTTATAACAAAAATCTATACGCCAATAAAAAATATGTTAATGGCATAAAAGGCTCCTAGAAGCTTTATGGGATCTTCACCCATCATCATTACTCTTTATGTGTCAGCCCACTGGGTCTAGCGGCCCTTCCTTTAGAGGAAAGGCTTGCCTTCTCGTGGGCTCTTCACCCATCATTGAAAGTAAGAAAACATCAAGCTGCAATTAAACTGAAGGGTCTACACTCCCACAGAACTCACATCCAAGGTCAAGGCCGGGAGCGAGAACGAAGGAGAAAACCCAATCATCAAAATAGAGATCCCCAAGAATCAACACGTTACACTTCATGCGTTGACCTTCTGGGTTTGGCATCCCTTCCTTTGGAAGAATGAGTAGCCTTTGTAGTTGAACTCCTCACCCACGTGTTTTCAAGATTTATGTGTCGACCCTCTGGGTCCGGCAACCCTTCCTTTTAAATAAATGCATGACATCTCGTGGGCCCTTCACCTACTACCTTCATGCTTCATGCATAAACCTTCAGGGTTCAGTAGCCATTTATTTGAAAGTTGAGCCACCCTTCCTACTAATTGATGCAAATGGATCTTATCCAGCACACCTATCAATGGGTGATACTTGAAGAGATATTTTCCTTATCCTCTTTTTCATGTACTCATTGTACTTTATGAGGAAATTTGCTTTTTGAACAACATACACTTTGTAATCCAATTTTTAGAGTAATAAAGAATATGCATTTTTGAAATATCTTCATTATGTGAAATGCTTATGGTGATCACCTTACGTCTATCAAAATATCACTCAAAGTTCACTACAGTTTCATGTAGGAGAAATCTTGTTTTTCTATTAATTTGATTTTTGGCTAGCATTTAGGGCAAAGTGGTAGTCCTACGGGCGGCATATACCTGGTGCGGCCACCAATCTCTATAAGGGTTTAGGGTTGTCTTTTTCTTACATTGTCTTTCTTCAATCCTCTCTACCTAGGGTTTGAAGACTACTATTCCTGCTCGTTGTGAGTTTGGTTGATACGCACGTCCTTTTCATCCTTATGAATGAGGAAAATGTGGTTATCCAGCTTCCTTTGAATGAATGCGGTTGAGATTCTTCTATGGACGTATTTTAGCTCAGAGGCTAGACATTTTCATTAATAGATCGTTGTTATAGTCTAACCCCCATCTTTATATCCCCCACAGTGTGAGCAATTCATATTGCTTTGTTGGGAAAAGGCATGTTCAATTGGCTACAACACTCAGCTTACCTAGCTGATCCGTGCCTAAGCGGAGTACTTTCATACCCGCATTAAAAACCCCCCGTTGGGTCACCTCGTCAGGTGTGTTGACAAAATCCCCTTCTATAAGTTGGCCAACTTCAGTATTCCTCATGTAAGCGCTACTCTGTAAGCCTTTGAGGAATCCCCATTGTGGGACGCTTTTCTGAAATGGGCCATGATTTGCATAAGATTACTGGGCATGGCTACTTTGTGCTACCCTTCTGATAGGAATTATCCTGTCAATTTTGAGAAATTCTCAATGAGAGTCTCTCTTAACAGACTCCTGGCTAAGATATCCCATGTTCTTTGGACCACTCAGTCCACCTGACTTGAGTAATTCGCTGCTTCGGCAGTAGGCATGTTGTATCATTCAGAATCCTCACTCACATAGCTAATCCGTACCTAATCGGGGTCCCCAATGCTCGATTGAATTGTGTTGGTTTCATTGACAAGGACTACTTTGCTTGTTTTGGAGAAAATCCCCAGTGGGGTTCACACTTAGCCATGGTTTATTAAAAGCACCCTGAAGCTGTGAATCACTACATCCAACCGTCCTCGAAGTGTGAGTCACACTAATTTGAGCACTCTGTAGCCTCAATTAGTCCATGCATAAGATGGGTATCTTTATGCTGACAGAAGAGAATCCTCAGCAAGGGTCACATAGATTTCCTAAAGAGGGATCACCTGAAATCCCCACTAAGGGTCAATTTGCTGAGATCATGGATAAGTGTTGCGAGGTTGGATCGCTCTATGCATCCAACACCTTTTTTGGTGTCTCTTCTGATTGGTTTCAGCTTGTCCAACACGTCATAATGAGATGCTCGATACCCCATGAAGTATTGCCAGAACCTTTAAGGTATCCCCAACTTGAGTGTTCTTGTGGTTACATTTGGAGATCACTCTTCAAGATTTCTTTGACTTAGCTGATCTTATTTACCATGTCTATTGCATGTCGTACTAATCTGAGTCATATGGTAGCCTCACACCCGCAGAACTCCCTAGCGAGAGTTATATAACTAGTGCTCATGAGGCACCCTAGTAGTTAGACCGTTCTAAATCATATAACCCTGTTGTTTTTCTCGACTACCTCAGTCGGTTCTGTCTGCCACATCGTGTGCCATGTCATATCGCTGTAATGACCAATCCATAGATCCCCAGTAAAGGTTGCTTCGCTCATGCTCGTAGAAGCATTCTTATGGTTAGACCATCTTGGTCAAGTAACCATGTCTTTGTCTTGATCACTGTGGTTTGTTTTGATAGCCATGTCGAGCAACATGTCGTATCGGCTTTACCACTGATCCATGTTTTTGTTGAGACACTTGGATGTTCGACTACACTCTGAGCATGTCACCTTATCTATGCTATTCAAAAAACAACCATATACTTGCTTGCTTGATGCAGGTTCAGGATCCATATCTCCTGTACCATTTTACATGCATTGGCAGGATACCAACCTCCTGTTCTATTTGATAGTTGACTTGGCTAACACTATTCACCTATCAGGTTGCTTGTTGAACTAGTCCTAGCTCTATGCTAGCCCGATTAGTCCATCCTTAAGCCGGGTATTCTTAAACCTGCAGAACTCTATAGCAAGAGTTGCCCCACTCAGGTCTGCAAGTTACTATGATGTTGGATCGCTTTGTTCATCTGACCCTCTTCGACACCGTGTTTAACTTGGCTGATTTTCATAACCTCATCAAGGAGCACTCCGTATTAGTTTAGACAACTTTAGCTAGTCAATCAATTCGTGTTCATTTGTGATATTCTGATATCTGACAGTACTGTGATGTTGCATACAGCGAAGACCACTTTGATCGGCCTCACCGACCCGTCTCGGATTTCTAGACTACTTTGTCCATCTAGCATTTGACGCCTCTCAAACCTTATGATGTTCTACTTGATTCTTTCATGAGGGTGTCTCGTCTTATGACTATCCTTCGGCTCCATAGCCATATACTTCAATGTGCCTCAAGCCCTATGACTTTAGAGTCTGCTTTGTTATGAGGACATCTTGTCTTTTGACATTTTTCGACTTTATAACCACCTACTTTGATGCTTCTTGGACCACATGACATTCTAGTCGGTCCTTTTACAAGATCATCTCATCGTTCAATGTTTAAGCTTTATTGCTTGGCTCCTTAGCCAACCTACATACCTCATAGAGAGTGACATAAGACCCAACAACAGTCCTCACCAGCGTAGTGTAGATATTCGAGGATTTAACCCCTCGCCCAACTTGATCATGCCTCTATGGCCCTATAACATCGGAGCGGGTCATGCCTCTACGACCCTTGAAACCAATAGCTTTATTGCTTGGCTCTTTAGCCAACCTTCACTACCAATCAGATGATGATGTAAGTATCTTATCTTTCATCACTGACATAGTGTGGGTGTTGATGTACGCACCTCGATCAGTTCACAGAAGGAATCAGAGTCTCTTGGCTCTCATTCCTAACTGATCAATGCGAACTAGTCCTCAGATGCGAAGTAAGTTCCACTCCAACATTCCTTCTTGATCTAGTCAACCTTCTACCGCTTAATGTGTGATGTGAAGCCCGACACTCCTCATTAAAGTAACAGGCGACTCTCTAGCCAACCTGCCTTCCTCTTATGTGTGACATGAAGCTCGACGGTCCTCATCGATGATGTGCAAACTTTTGAGGCTTTAACCCCTCAGTGTTGTGTGGTCATGGCTCTGTGTCTCTTGAACCACTGAGTTGAGTCACATCTCTATGACCTTTGAACTCACCCCTAGGTCACACCTCTACGACCTCTGAACCTATTTTTGTGGTTACGCCTCTATGGCCTCTTAACTATAATGTTGAGTCATGCTTCTATGTCACCTGAACTCATTCATAAGTCACGTTTGTACGACCCCTGAACCTATCGGGCGTGGTCATGCCTTTCCGGCCTCTGAACCACTTTTTTGAGTCATTCCTCTATGACCCCTGAACTCATTCGTAGGTCATTCCTCTACGGCCCCTGAACCTACGAGGGGTGGTCATGCCTCTACGGCTTTTGAACCACTTTTCTGAGTCATGCCTCTACGGCCTCTGAACTTACCGGGCATGGTCATGCCTCTACGACCTCTAAACCACTTTTCTGGGTCATGCTTCTATAGGCTCTGAACTCATTGTTGGGGTGGATGTAAGTCTCATGTGCATTCCTCCCCATCCCTCTTGGAGTGGATATGGCTCTCTTGGCTTTTCCTTTCTAGGGTACTTGGCTCTTTTTGGTCTCTTAGGTTGCGTAGCCTCATTACTAACCTGGATTTGATAACAAATTGAGCAGCTTCTAATAAGTGCCCTGTGTCTTGATTGCGCAGCAGACCTTTTTGGGGTCCTTTGCTGGCATCAATTTTTTATGGCACGAGTGTAGCGTGTCCACCTGCATGAATCGGGATAGCTTATGGCCTGTCTGCAGCCATCCGGTAGTATAGACACCCATCAAGGACCTTTCGGCACTTGTTGATGGGAATGTAACCAAGGTCTTTCTGCTAGGCTTTGGCTTTCACTTAGGTGAAGGTCGGTTGGAATTTGACACATTAGATGACTTTGATCGGGTCGACATATATAATTCATTGTGAAATAGACTCAATTCGACCTGATCATCGGTGAAGTTGTCTAGATGACCCTGGACGATAAAACAGACCACACGAGTGCGTCCAAAACGTTAATTTTACCTAGTGTGGAAGTTCATTTCACTGCGAGGACATATCTGAGAGAAAATATGTGAAATGGAGCTATAAATAATAATAATAATGTTATTATTATTATTATTATTTTAATTAAAAAATGTTATCTTTTCTTTTAAAAACTCACGCGTCTCTCCTCCCTCTCAAACCCTATCGCACGAAGCCGCCGCCAACCCTCGCGTAACCCTCCTGCTTCGCGTCCGGAGCCCGTCGCCGACTTTCCCTTGCCAAAAAAAAAGTCGCCAATGCTCTCTAGACGCCGGACCTCCTCTCCGCAGACCTTGTCGGTCAGCCGCATGTCGGAGCGTCTCGCTCTTGGTTAGTCACATGCCACGGTCTCACCGTCGTTGGACAACGTTGCTGGCATGGTTTTTGGCCACCGGAACTGCCCATTTCGTCGAGGTTTTCCTTCATTGTCGGGCTCCTTGATGCGCCCCTAGTGTGTGATGTTTTTTTGCGTGTTTTATGTCAATTTAAATTTCCAATAAAAGTGAAAAAAACTTGACCCGTCCCGTAGTTATGCAGTAATTTAGCTTTCAAAAATATGGCAAAAAACTTCACCCAATTTATATTTAGTATTTAATGTGAAAATTTGAAATATTGTATAAAATATATAAATTAGTTTGTACACTAGTGGTTCTACGCAAGTGCACGTATTGTTGATCTTACTTTTGGTTGAGGTTTAGTTTTCCCTTTCTAGTAGCTTAAGGTCTAGCCATAGGACTTTCCTGTTGACTATTCCTAGAAAACTAGAAAAGGAACCCTAGCTATTAGAAAATCGAAACTCTTTCTTGCTCAACTTGAAATTCAACATATTGACATAGGACTGTTTGACCTTAGGGTTGACTCTGGTGTTGGTCTGAAGCTAGTTCACTCACTTGCACCCACTTTCACTCACAACCCTAAAACCCAAATTTATTGACTTTAACCCCTTAATCTTTTGGGAACATCATGTAGTTGGTCCCCTAGACCCACTAGCGCTAGGCTAGGGTTTAGCTAACACCAGTACATAGAGGACCCAAATGGGGATTCATTGGTCCGTAGCTCATATATAGTGGTTGACACCCCAATTCTACCAAAAATATCCAACTTGGCCTTTTGCCCCCAAATCCACCCAAATTACCTAAATGCCTTTGAAAATACCCAAATTGCCCAAAAACACCCAAAATTGCCAAAATTACCAAAATACCCCCAAATTTGCCAAAATTACAAAATACCCTTGGCACCCCAAAATTTCCTAAAACCTCCAAAATCACTCCAAATGTCTCCAAAACCAATTTGGACCCTACAATTGAACTCAACTTGGCCAATTTGATCATTTTGACCAAAACCCCCAAATTGCCTTTAAAGGCATAAATTTCCTAAATTCATCCCAAATGTCCATCAATTTGACCACAATTCCACTCAATTTCAATTCTAAACTCAAATTTATCTTTCATTTCATCAATCTAAACCAAAGCTAAGCCTAATTGGCCCATGCTTTGAGCTCAATATTGATCCAAATTAAAACCCCAACTTTGGCTCTATGACCTAATCTCATTTAATTGAACCCCATAGCCTACTCAATTGCCCCAATTTGAATTTCAAGCTCTTCATAACAATCCTACAAATCAAATTGGACCTTTAATTAACCTTGATGAAGCCTCAATTTCATTTAATTTTAACCCAAATCCAAAACCCCCAAATTTGTCCCAAATTGGTTATGTCCCCAAATTCCACCAAATTGAATACCCTAACCCCAAAATTGACACCCAATTAATGTTGAGAACTCTTTATTACCCTAGACCATTTTCAACCATTAATTTAAACTTAACCCAGACCTAGCCCAACCTAAACCCAAGTCTAACCCAACACCCTCAAACAGAGAATAAGAGAATTACCAAATGTTCAAAATCTCTCTAATTGAACCTTCAAATCAATTTAAACTCACTCAAAATCTTTTCTAAACTTCTCATGACAATCATCTACATGATATTGATTAATCAATTGAACTCAATGCTATGGTTAGTCTAATCCAAACCCAACTTCTATCCATTTTGACCCAAATTGAATCCCTTCCCCAAAATTGACTTAGTCATGCTAAAGTCACCCAATTGATGTTACCATAGCCTCTAAGCACACTCTATTGACCAGGCTAAACCACCTTAACCTAGCTTGGTGAGCTATGGACCACAGCTCCGCTCCTCTAATTTAAGGGATCTTATCCCATTTATTGGCCTTAACCAAAATATCTCCTCCATCATCACTTCTCATTGATGTTCAACCATAATTAACCCTCTCCTTGGCTCACCTGACCACCTGACCACCACCCCTGGCCCTGTCGGCTGGGCTAACCGGCTGGCCTAATGGCCTGAAAATGCAAAAATTGAGAGCCGCCACCTCTAAATTAAACCTGATTTAAACCCTAGAGGCCAGCTCATCCTAATTGCTCTTTTGAACTCTTCTGCCCCCTCCACATAAGCAGCTTATTACACCCAATAATTGGCCTTGAGCTCCACTCAAAGCCCCTCTATAAAGATTCACCTCCTCCATGGCCAAATAGGAGAGAATTGAGAACCTGGGGAAACTCTGTCAAAATCTCACCACAGCTTCTTCAAACCTTCCTAAGTGTAATGCCCTTGCCTCAGCCACCCATAGCCACTCCATAGAGCCAATTTATTCACAGAAATTTGTCCCAAAACCAGGAAAATTTTCTCCACACCTCCACGATGAAACAAACTCCAATTAATTGTTCAGACACCATCCCCACAGTGAAAGAAGTTGATTTCCCATCAAGGCCCCCTCTAAAACAGCCTCTAGGATAGCTCTAGACCAACACCTGAAATTGAGCTTGATCAAAAATATATCTAGACAATTTACCAGGGCACAATACTTCATCTGGAGGTTCATTGGACTCAACCGAAGCTACCACAATCATCTTTTTGAGGCATCCCCTCTCAAACAAAGTTATTGAGCTCTAACCCTAGCCAGAGCCTATTTTGGTTCTCCATACGTATTTACTATGTTTCATACTAAAAAAATTGTATAGATAGGTTACTTTAGAGTAGATGAAGGTTTAGAAACAAACCCCATGTGATTTGGTTGAGTTTACCTCGAGATCTTAAGGTTTTAAGTTGAACGGTTCACGGGTTAGGTCACTTGGGGATGATGAACGAATGTCGTCCGATTGTGTGTTTATTCAGTGGATGGTCCTGATGAAGCCAAAAGAGAATATGGTCCATAAAGCGCAGTCTGCATGGCAGATACATGGCTGGTGGCGTCAAATGGCGAAGCACGTGTGTTCTTTCGAAGCTGCATAGGATTCAGTCAGTTCCGCGCTGGATAAGTAGAAAAATAGGGATTTTTGAAATATTTTAAATGCCTAAACTTCAAAAATCCATATCTTTCTCTAGAAAAATAATAAAACCAAAAGAGAAATACCCTCTTGCTCAATGAACAGAAGAGAATAATGTGGACAAAAAATAAAAATTATTTTCTTATTCCTTGATTTTTAATGAATTAAATACCCTACAGAGTATTTTAATTCATTATGATCAAACATTGTTCACCATGACTTGAAATTTTTAAGGCTTATTCCTCAACACATAAGAGATGTTCTCTAATTTCTCCAATGTCAGATGACATCTCTATTCTTTTAGCCCTAATTTTCAAGGTAAGGTGGCCATTTTGGCTTATTTTAAATTATATAAATCAAAATATCATTTGGAAAACTATGAGCATAATTTTAGTAGGTTTCTTGTGGTCAGAGAAGTCTAGTAAAAATATCATGATGTCTTGAATTATCTCGTAAATTTCTGTATTTAATTAAATGTAAATATCTTGTGTTAATTTTTGTGAGTTATATACTTATCAAAAATTTACAAAATAAATCCCACATTGTTCATAAAAATCATATTTATCCAATGTAAAAATTTAAAAATTATTTGATTAGGTTTGAGTATCAAAGTTGATTTTCTAAGGAACCTTGTATTTTTGTACCAAAAAAATTATAATAAATTAAATATGCTTGGGAAAATTATGAAAAGTAGTTTTCTGAGTTCCTTGTAATCAAAGGAACTTGGGAAAAATAAAAATTACATTTTAGAAAATACTTAATTTTTAAGCTTTATTTTAGATTTTAAAATAATTAAAAAATATTAAAACTCTCAAAAATATCAAAATCTTTCAAAATGTGTCTAATTGCTCTCTGATCACTTTAGAATCATGAAAATATTTTTCCTAATTTTCCTAAAGTTAAAAATAAATTTTAAAAGCTTAGAAAATGAATTTTCCTTATTTTCTCATTAAAATAATTACAATGAATAAAATAAAAATTATAAAAAATACAAAATTTGATTCTCTGAGTTTTCTGAACTCAAGGAAATCTAATAAAAATATAAAAATAATTTTTAGAAATAAAACATTATTTTCTATTTAATTAAATCATTCAAAATTACTATTAATTAAATAATAAGAATAAAAATTTAACTCAAAAAATCATGAAATTTTGTTTAAGTATTTCTCTGACCTAGGGAAACCTCTAATTATTTTCTCATAAATAAAAATTTTATCTTGGGAAGTTAAATAAATCAAGTTCTAAAAAATCCTATTTCCTGAATTTAAATAAATAATTAAATTAAATTAAATTATGAGAAGTCCATATATTCTCCTCTAATATTGTAATCACCTCATGGATATGACACTTTAAACCCTCAAAGTCATTGGAGTTGTGTTTATTGAGTTATGAGGTGAAGTGCCCTAAGGGCAAAGTGGTAATTTTAGACTTTTGTGCCTTAATCAAAATTTAGGATTAACCAAGGGAAAAATGGGTAATTTTGATTACAATAAACATCTTTGGATGATTAAAATACAATAGGGTCAAAAGGTAGAAACTCGCTCACCACCTTTGCACAACATCAACAAAATCATAGTCCTCCTAATCTTCATGACTCGGAAGTCAACTAAAATCAGACGATTTTTAAGTGATTGGCTTAAGCTAGAAATTGGACTTAAGCTAAAAAGATGATAATTTACTTTTCCCAATCCCAAAGTAGAGGATGATGTGATCATTACATAAGGACGCATATCACTTAAATCAAAATTTTGATAATCATTATTTTACCTATTATGATTATTAAAGGCTTAATAGTGACCTAGGCTCGATTTCTAAACTCATTTGATTGAATTTAGAAGATAACATGATTGGTGATTAACATCGTTAAACACTACAAGCCTGACCTTAATTGAGGGCACCACAATCTTAAATAACCTAGACTTGCCTTAGGGGCACCCACTCCCATAACTCTTAAATGAAACATCAATTGATTAATTGAGTATCCTATCCTTGGGGTAATTGAATCGTCAAGCTTCACTGATCAACGAGGTAGTCACACTTTTATCTGGGATGATTAATGGAACAATATGATAGAGCCAAAAATAAGCTTGGAATATTTCAAGATATCTTCAAAATGGTCCAGGTTCATGCCTTGAGCATTTTGAAATCTATTGGACTTTCCATATTTTGTTCTACAATTATCTACTAGGATCTTCTGAGATTCAATAAAGTCATAACATGGAGTTAGGTAGCTAAACCTTCATCTACTCCTGGAATTTAAATTTCCTTGCAAAATTATATACATGTCTTTTCTAAACTCATTTGATTGAATTTAGAAGATAACATGATTGGTGATTAACATCGTTAAACACTACAAGCCTGACCTTAATTGAGGGCACCACAATCTTAAATAACCTAAATTTATCTTAGGGGCACCCACTCACATAACTCTTAAATGAAACATCAATTGATTAATTGAGTATCCTATCCTTGGGGTAATTGAATCGTCAAGCTTCACTGATCAACGAGGTAGTCACACTTTTATCTGGGATGATTAATGGAACAATATGATAGAGCCAAAAATAAGCTTGGAATATTTCAAGATATCTTCAAAATGGTCCAGGTTCATGCCTTGAGCATTTTGAAATCTATTGGACTTTCCATATTTTGTTCTACAATTATCTACTAGGATCTTCTGAGATTCAATAAAGTCATAACATGGAGTTAGGTAGCTAAACCTTCATCTACTCCTGGAATTTAAATTTCCTTGCAAAATTATATACATGTCTTGTAAGCACTAACCTTTCAGGTAGTGGAACGAGGAGAATCAATAGGTGCACTTTTAAACAATGATGTCTTGCAAGCACTTACCTTTCTGTACTTCTTGTCTCGAGCTTGCATGTTAAACAATGATGTCACCCTGCATGTAACCTAGACTTGCCTTAGGGGCACCCACTCCCATAACTCTTAAATGAAACATCAATTGATTAATTGAGTATCCTATCCTTGGGGTAATTGAATCGTCAAGCTTCACTGATCAACGAGGTAGTCACACTTTTATCTGGGATGATTAATGGAACAATATGATAGAGCCAAAAATAAGCTTGGAATATTTCAAGATATCTTCAAAATGGTCCAGGTTCATGCCTTGAGCATTTTGAAATCTATTGGACTTTCCATATTTTGTTCTACAATTATCTACTAGGATCTTCTGAGATTCAATAAAGTCATAACATGGAGTTAGGTAGCTAAACCTTCATCTACTCCTGGAATTTAAATTTCCTTGCAAAATTATATACATGTCTTGTAAGCACTAACCTTTCAGGTAGTGGAACGAGGAGAATCAATAGGTGCACTTTTAAACAATGATGTCTTGCAAGCACTTACCTTTCTGTACTTCTTGTCTCGAGCTTGCATGTTAAACAATGATGTCACCCTGCATGAAAACCAAAACTGCTAGGATAGCCACAAAACAGCCATAAAACCAAAACCAAAACTAAAATCAATCAAGATAAAATTTACCTTCATAACATTTAAAATATAAGACAACTCAAAATTTAATCACAAACATAAAAAAAACTGCAACTAAATTAAGATTTCTCTATCGGATTATCAGGAATTTCTCGGAGTAGGTAACCTACGGTTGCTAATGAGATTTCCCAGTGCCTAAATGAAAGTATGGAACTCATTAAGCTAAGTTTAGTAAATTCATTTGGACTAAGTGAATTTGAAAGAAAATTGTGGTATCAAAATGAGAGAACTGTATGATCCTAACCGGTGTTGATCTAATCAACTTTAACATGCCCCATACTATTTAAATAACCATGACCTTAAGGAAATATGATTTTACATCATAACCTGACACATTAGAAAACTTAGACTCGTCACGATGAGGAGCTTGGAGCTAGCATTATGTGGAACACGATCATCTGCAACAGCAAGAGGATCTATAACATCATATCTTCCCTTAGAATTAAATAACAAGCCATATGATTTTGAGGTTGTTTGTCTAGTGAAACATAAATCCTCACCTTATCTTTAGGCCTTTTTGTACAATCCTGTTGTACAATCTAATTCTGTTGTACAATCTAAGCCCTAAATCATCTTAGGATTTTGAGGTTGTCATTCGTCATGACCTAAATCCTCACATCTTCAAGGTTATTTGTGCTGATTGCTTCACAGTGATCATCTCACATGAATGTAAGTCCTAAACAAATTAAATTGACAAGATGAAACATTTAAAATTTCTCTCTAAAACTGAAGCCAAATAATAAGATAAACTGGGAAGTCACCGAGGTTCTCCTCCAGATCTATGACATCCCCTAGTTCTTCCTCCTTTGGATTCTATAATAAATGTTCCAAATTTGAGCAATTCCCTTTGACACCTCTTTGTCTAATCTCGTTAAAAAGTCTCATGCTTTTTACCTCTTTGAAGATAATATTTCTTGATTTTTATCATGAGTTTTCTTTGATGACTTCAGTTATCTAAAATGTAAATAACTATAGGGGCTTGCCCTTATAGGAAAATTTTCCAAACCTAGCTTAATATAAACCCTTTTTAATTCTTCTTATTAAATAGGGAAACTTATCCGAAAATAAAATGATTTTTGCAGACCAAACGGATGTCATATATTTCTTAGTCTATTTGATCAAGCCTCACCCTCAAGTATTGTGCTTATCTTTCAGGATAGATACAGAGTTTGAGGTATAGTGATCTTTCATTTAAACTATGAAAAATATGGGGTCATTTCAATTTCATATTTTTCTAAACTTTTTTTTTTGAGTAAGGAGCCAAGCTCCAATTCATTAATGAAAGAAAAGCCAAATACAAGGGAAATGAAAAAAAAAGTTGAAAAAAGAGGGCCTATAAAAAAGTAGGCAACCTCTCAAAACACAATAAAACGAGTTATCTGATATAAGGGAGAGACAACAGATCAATGGATAAAAGGAAATCCAGTGGGGGAGGAATCCTTCTGCTCACTAAAGGTTCTTCGGTAGAGAGACCCCTTCTAGCCAGCCAATTGGAGGGTCTTTTTCCTTCTCTGTGGATGTGGGAAAACTTGATAGAGCAATTCTTAAGCAAATGATGAATTCCAAAAATCCAGCTAATTAATTTCCGTGGGGTATCATAAGAACCATGGATAATGTTAATAAGCTGCAAGGAGTCAGATTCAACCCATAGCTGGTTAAAATAGCAAGATCTGGCTAAATTGATGGCCCAAAAGACAGCTTGACATTCTTCTTCAAGGGAGTCTAAAGCTTTAACAGGAGATTGAAAAAACAAGATACATCTCCCCTCATGATTCTTGAAGACACCACCAATACCAGCAGACTGAGATTTATATCTACCATCAGTGTTAACTTTGGTCCATCCAAGCTTTGGGAGAGTCCAACAAATTTTTAAGATTTTGGCAATGTGAGGCTTGAGAGATGGGCTCAGCTCCAACACAGCTTCAAACTTTTTAAATGATGGGCAGGCAAAGAGAAGATGGGTAATAGTTTCTTCATCGGACAGACAGAAAATACATCTAGAGGGACCCCTTAGACCCTTCAATTTCAATATATTATCAGTGGGAATCAATTTTAAGAATAGTCTCCATATGAAGAAAGACATGGATGGAGTGAGGAATTTATTCTAGATTGTATGGCCCCAATGCACCACCAGTTAGGGAGGCTGAGAGGAGATTAAGTTCTTTTTTTATAGCAATTCTATCTTTTACTCCAGGGTTTACAGAAAGTTTTTGAATATTGTATATTTGAGAAGGGCTGCAGAAAGGAAGAATTGGAGTAAGATTCCACTTATCATGTTCCCAGATGTCCTTCACAAGCAATGGAGAGACTGGGGCATTATGATCTTGAAGAAGGAAGCCTTCCAAAGACCAATTATCCCACCAAAGGTTTACCAAGCCCTCACCAATCTCCCAGACATACATTTGTTCAGCATCCTTCCTAATCTGTAACATCTTTTTCCAGATGGGGGAATCCCCTAAACCCACAGAAAGTTGGGTGGGGTGTTGATGCTTGCAATATTTGCCCCAAAGGAATTCAGCCCAAAGGGAGGACTGAGATCTAAATTTGAACTAGAGTTTGCAGAAGTTAGTGTGCATAATTTGGGGGAAGGA
>NW_018220317.1:32243-33332 GCF_001263595.1 Phalaenopsis equestris
AACTCTTGGGCCAAAAGCACATTATCAACAATACTTCTATCCTTGATGAAGGCTGACTGATTCCTACAGATGAGCTGATTTATGTGAGGTTGTAATCTTTGAACCAATACTTTGCTGATTATCTGAGATATAACAGAAGTGAGACTAATGGGTCTGAAATCTTCCCATTTGTGAGGAGTTTTGTCGTTGGGAACCAAGGTAATGGTAGATGAGGAAAAGTATTTAGGGAGGTCAGCCCCCTAGAAGAAACTTTGGACAGTAGCAATAACCTCAACCTTCACAATAAGCCTGGCCTTTTTATAAAAATCAGCAGTGAAGCCATCAGGACCAGCAACTTTAGTGTTGTCAATGGAGTTTAGAGCTTCCCAAATTTTCTTTTCATTAGGAATATTAGTGAGAGATAGAATTTTAGTGAATTCCCTTTCCTTATCAAACAGTGTATCTTTAATGTCTGCGTGAGAGGATGAATTTTGTCTGAACATATTTTGAAAGTAATGTACAACATCATTAGCTATTCAATCAGCATTGGAAATCCAGCGACCCTCCTGAGAGAGGATTTTGTGAATTGTGTTGCTTTTCCTCCTATGATTGTTGCAAGCATGATAATATTTAGAGTTCCTATCACCATCACAAAACTTTATTTTGTTTTCCTTTTGAGCATAGAAAGCCTCTTGCATATTGATTTGATCCAGCAGGTGTTCATTAGCGGACTGAAGGTCCATTTTAGACCCTATGCCAGAGGATAAGAGCTGTTCTAATTGTAAAACATTTTGTTCAGCTTCAAGGACTTTTTTATCAATGTTCCCCACCACCTCCCAGTTCCAATTTGAGAGATGTTTACTAACTTTTTTATGTAAAAGCCAAAGCTTCATACCTGGGATGTGATGATGGACCTCAATCCAGGCCAATGAAAATTGATTGAGAAAATCCCCATGCATTGACCACATATTAAGATATCTGAATTTGGCTTTAGTTTTAGAAGAGGAGGAAGATATTTGAATGAGCAAGGGTCTATGATCAGACCCACTCATAGCCAAGTGTTGGAAAGAAGTATGTAGGAAATCTCTAAACCAAATATCATTTACCAAA
>NW_018220317.1:33424-34214 GCF_001263595.1 Phalaenopsis equestris
ATTGAATGTGTTAATAAGATTGTTGATTTGATTGATATCAGAAGATCTCCCACCCTTCTTCTCACTAGGTGAAGAGAGGCATTTAAAGTCCCCCCTCACTAACCAGAAATCCCTTATAGAGGTACTGAACTCTTGTAACTGTTGTTAAAGCTCAAATCTAGTAGTTGTTGTACAACCAGCATATATGAAAGTAGCAAAACCATAATAGTAACTAAAGTTAAGCTTCAAATGGATAAATTGGTCTCCCTCTATAAGGACAGTGCAATGAATTTCCTTTCTGCAGAGAAGCCATATTTTATTGTTAGTTTTAATAAAAAACTGAAATCCAGGGAATTTCCTCACAATTCTGTTAACATTTTTAGTGACCATTGGTTCTAGTAAAGCAATGATCTAAGGTTTATACATCCTATTGAGAGCTAGGATTCTATTAAGGGATTTAGGATGTGCTAATCCCCTAACATTCCAACATATTAGATTCATTAACCAATAGAGGTGGATTTTCCTCTTCTTCTAGTTCTGGGGGGGCATCCTCCAAGGAAGATGAAGAGGGGAGTAGATTCTTTAATTCCAAAGGCAATTTATTCTTTTTTGTTTTCTGGACTTGCCAACCATCTTCAAGATTTTTAGGTAATTGCAAAATCAAAGGGTCTTCCTCTGCTAACTCAATAGCTGTTATCTCTTGATCAGCAGTGAGTGTAGGATGTTCAGTACAAAGGGATTGTTCAATTTGAGTAGAATTTGGCAGGAGGTGAAGTTGCTCAGTTAATGGTTCATGGATATTTTGGGGATT
>NW_018220317.1:35661-37329 GCF_001263595.1 Phalaenopsis equestris
ATATATATATATATATATTAAATGCCTTTCCAAAATGGGCGATGGGATTCCAATTCTGGTGATTGACAGCTTCTGGCGACTCCACTGGGGAATTGACTTCTTTCTCCGTATTAATCAGAAAATATTATCTTCATATATCAGTAATGTGTCCATGTCCCTCATGGACCAGATTACCCTTCTTTTGTTTGCATGCTTCACCCACTTTGTTCTTGGGTAAGTACGGTCAACTCTTTTGGACTTTAGAACCGTCTGTTCAAACACCTTTGGACATGGAGGTTCAGGAGTTCATTAAGGACTTTTTACTCTTTGTGTGGGGTCGGACCCCCAATAGGTGTGTTGGTTGACTAGTTCTGCCTATGCATCGTGCGTTGTAAATTTGGTCCCGCACTGGGTCATGAAGTGCACTTTTTTCCCTTTCAAGTTTCAATTGCTACTTTACAAATTAAATCAAATTATATCGTGCTGCGCGTGCTCTTTAATTTTACTTATATTAGCTAAATCTTTTTACCTTCAAACTAATTTTACTAAAATCTTAAAATCTCCAAAAATTAAATAAAGACTTACCTGATATATAGATTGACCTCTGTTAATTTTTAGTGCTCGCACTAAGGTTACGAGGTTTTGGCCAAATAGCTAACCCAGAGCTTTCTTTTTTTAAAGCTGCTGCAATGGTGTTCCCAATGCTCACTTTTTCCTGCAACCTGTCGACGAGCCATAGTGCCCACAATTTCGCTCCCATCGTCAAGTTTTGGAGCAGGATTTGAAGATCTCAAGGTAGTTCTCGCGAAAGCCCCATTCATCTGAATGATGATTGCCTCTCTAGAGGATCGGGAACCGTCTGTCGAGTTTAACCTGAATTGCCCTCAGGGCTTCCCTTCTTATAAGAAGGTCAAGACTACTGCCACCACGACACCTAACAAGCCTGTTTTTCCTGTTTCTACAAAAGGGAAAAGAAGTTATGATCATTGAAAACCTGATTTAAGGATTGGTTGTCTTGCCGTCAGTATTCAAAATCGGATTGAGTTCAAGGACCACACTATTAATCCGAACCAAAATAAGAAAATGCAACCGGAAGGCATGAGGGCTACTTAAGCCCGGATTTCTAAGTAAGTATCTGTTAAAGAAGTTCCTCACCAGGAGGAGTCAGAATTATTGGAGACCTATCCACTTCTACAAGGGAGTAGATTCCATCCCTTAATGGATACTAATGGGTACGAAAGTATCCAGAAGATCACCGCTACTTTACCGTTACCTCATGGACATGGTGGGGAGAGGACGAAGTATGCTCCTATCACCCTAGTCAGTACAGTTTTTCAGAAACTAGCTGCCAAATAAGGTTGTTCAGTTGGTGAATTACTCAAATAAATGGGATGTGCAGTATCCCCTTGCATGAAGAAAGAAATTTTAAGGGACAACAAAACTACCAGACGATCTCAAAAATTAACTGAAGCTTTGCCTGCTTGCATTCCCTTCTGGTTCTGCTTAGGAACCAGAGTTGATACTGACAATGACTTTATATATGCTTAAGAAAACAAGAATTTGATACTTCTGCTAGAAGACTTAAATCCCCGACAACGGCGCCAAAAACTTGAAAACGGTTATATATTTGATAAAGATGTGTATAAAATATTCAATAATTGCAAAGTCACACTTATCAACGCAAGTATA
>NW_018220317.1:37523-38366 GCF_001263595.1 Phalaenopsis equestris
TACTAATAAAGTTTCTAATGTGAAGTTCAATATATAAGAAAGCATCTTTCTCCTTGTCAAGAAATTTAAGTGAATGGATAAAGTAAATCAGTTCAAATTGTATTGTGTCAAATAGGAGCATACCTATTCCTTACCCTTTGGTCTAGGCTTAAAGAACATTGACTAATCCTATGCTTGGTTATTGAAAATGCAGCTAGGCTGCGAGGATACTGACTCTCACTTCAAAGTTCCAACGTTCCCCTCGCCTGAGGGCTAACATCTACACTACAACGCCCAAACGATAGGACTGAATTGAGGATTTTAATCTTTCACTCTAAAATCTCTAATTCTACTCCCGATAATTTTTATTTCCCTATTTATTTTCACCCAACTTTCAAGGACTTTGACCTCCCTAAATCTTGGATGTAATCTTCACTTTATTTGTAAAACTAAATATATTTTAACAAATCAATTGGCCAAATTAAAAGTAAATTAAGATCGAAGTGTAAAGATCATCACAACTTCTTTAACATTCTCATGGCTCAACCAATTTAAATCATCATTTCACAAAATCTAAAGACAAGGAGAAAGACAGAGAAAACTACTCTGAACGCATGGAAAAGATACGATAAAACTTGGAATTTATATACAAAATCAAAGTCATACAAACTTCAATAATTAAATACCACTTATCTCTAATTCCTCCCCAGGAAACTCCACGAAGTTCCTTTGAATCTCTTCCTTTCTTTACAACACACAGAATTCTCCTTCAAAGAGGCAAAGGCAAGGAGGAATCTCACTTTCTTTCCACTCATACAATCTCTCAAAGAATTCCTCACAACACTAACCATTCTTTACACTCTA
>NW_018220317.1:38376-38801 GCF_001263595.1 Phalaenopsis equestris
ACCCTAAATTACACTCTCCCTAAATTACACTCTCTACACTCTCTTGGACTTTTCGTGAACTCACATGGAAACTGTGGACTCTGTTTTTGGCCCCCAAAACGTTTCTCTTAAAGTTTTAGAAGAGTTTTCAAGAGTTGTCTAAGAGTCCCTTAAAAAATCGTCCATCAAAAATCATCCACATTCAATGCATCTATTGAGAGAACCGACACGCTCGCCATCGGTGGCCTCGATGGCGCCGTCGGCGGCAGGTGTTGTCGGAGGCCTTCTAAAATATTTGATTTCTTATCACTCGGGAAAAATCCACCGTCGGCCCCCTAGTTTAAATCTTCATATTTTGGTCCTTTTTGCTCCAAATTTGCACCTTTTTGCATCTTTTTGCTCCAATGACTGTAATTCAATATACCTGCAACAAAACATCAAAAATA
>NW_018220318.1:0-5348 GCF_001263595.1 Phalaenopsis equestris
AGATATATGCGTTCTGTTGGAGAAGCTATCTCGGATCTAATTGGATATCCTTAACATTAGATACAACAGAATTTTGTAGTGACAGAGTTGATGCTGATGTTGTTGGTGTTGTATGTGAAGTTGAATGGGTCGATTTTTATTATTGTTTAGATCATTGCAAAAAATACTTCACTCCATTGTTAAGGCCAACTATCACTGAATGTTGAGGAGCAAAATAAATGATAAAGTTTGTGAGAGATTTATTTGGAGAACAATATGATTCAAATTTTGATTCAATTGAATATATTTAACTTAAAATATGCATACCACTCATTGCTTACATATTTATATATTTAAAACTCAGACTTTACATTTTATATTTAAACCACCCGAATCGTTCATATTACATCAAAAATACTACCGCTTAAAATTTTAGATGGCGAAACACATTTTCATCAAAACAGAAAAGGTGGCATATATGTAAAAAAAAACTGACATATAATCCCTTAGACAAGTAAATACATAAGAATTAAATGGTATGTGCGTAAATCTTCCAAAATTAGAGTAGTTGTATTATTGAGAGCAGCTGGTCCAGTAAATCAAAACCTTGTAGAAGGAGATGTAAGGCGAAAGTGATGTATATAGTTAAGATGAGACTTACTGCAGAATCCAACAATAGATCGTTAACTTTGGATGAGAAAAGCATTTATAAGAATATATGCCTCAGTGATTATCAGCAGAGTAGCACATCATAATTTCATAAAACTTATTAAAATTTTTTAATTAAAAAAATTTTAAAACTCAACTATAAAAAGTAATATTTTTTTCTATTTAGAAAAATTTGAGCAAATTTAGTTGTAAAGAAACCAATCACTGCATCTTCGAAGGTTTAAACTAAGAATCTTTTGGTTAAATGACATAACTATCAAATTAACAAGCCAAAATAGCTATATATATATATATATATATTGAGAAAAAGAAATGGTTAGAGATTTTTAGACTAGCCCCGACCACTCCTAATTTGTCTAATAATTTGCGGACCAACTTTCATATCGAGGGGATTTGAACCCCCGACCTCACGGGACTTACAACTGACATCGCAGAAGACAACCAACAGACCGCGGTAGGTGAAATACACACGCACGCACACACACACATACACAAGATAAATATATATATATATATATATAAGGCAATTCATGCATACCAACTAATTCATATGTATTTACATACCTAGATTTTCACAGATCGTTTGCCTTTTTTTCATCTATGGAGAAATAAATTAAAAAATGATAATCTTTTCAAAAAAAATAATTCCGTCAAACTCTTTTTAATAATCATTAAATAATTTTCATACTTACCAATAATAATGGCCTGCAGATGGCCTAGCTTTCATATATGGTATAATTTAAGAATGTAAAAATATTTACAAAAATATACTTTAAATTGACATATTTATGACATATTTTACTAATTAAGACTTAGATAAAACATTAAATATTAGCTGCTAAACATGTAAATAAATAGGCATTGGGCCTAAAATTTTATTTAATAAGACGTTGAAGATGATTTATTAAACAAAATACTACATTCGATACAGTATATCATATATAACATTCATAAATGCATTCTATATTTATATTCAATTTTCTATAATGAATTTCTCAAATTACAAAAAAAAAAAAAACATAGAAAATCAAATTTTAAACATTTATGACCACAAAAAATAACATATTTATATCAAAATAAATCTCTCACAAATTTAATCATTTGTTTTGCTCGACCTTAGCGTTGGAGAGAAGTATTTTCTATAATAATCAGAACAATAACAAAAATAGACCCACTCAGCTTCACATGCAACATCAACATCAGTGTTGTAGCTATAAAGTTCTTCCGCATCTAATTTAAGGATATCCAACTTGGTCCAAGAAAGTTTCTCCAACAGTACACATATATCTTCAGTTCTAATTTCCCACTAGATTCAATGTAAGAACCAAAGCTAGATAATTGTTTGGATAATTGTTTGCCAACTGGATCACAACTGGATCATTCATGCCTTTAACTTGTAAGATTTGTTTTGGTGCCTATAATCTAAACTTCACTAATATCATCGATAGACATCTTTCGTCGAGCATATAGCGATTCAAATATTTGTCGAGAGCATAAACGTGATTGTTGCCGATAAAAGTGATATCAATTATGTCTTCTACTTTTTTTCCTCAAAACCCTCAACTTTTGGTCAACAACGCGCCTGCAAACCACAACCCTTTGCTTTATGTGAGTTTCGTTTCGTTGTAATATTCCAATAATGTAGGTCACTACAATGCCAACAATTGAGTTCGAAAAGACAACCACCTTATGCAATAATAAACATGTTATACGACGAAATCCTGGTATGAATATGGTATAAGATATACGAGGAAATATGACCTCATGGTTTGAAATGGGATTGAAGAGATAATGATTTTTGTTGTTGCGAGTTGTGAAGACTAGCCATCCATTGGATGAAGAAAAAAAATATATGTAAGAAGATGTGAAAAATGGCAAGGAGATGGAGCGGGTATTTTTAATATTATTATTGTCGTTAACCTTTGTGAAACGGATGACATTATTCTTTCTATTGAGATTTATCTCGTAGCTTCGGAGGTGTTCGAGGATCGGTACTATAGAATGCCAATGGGAGCAAACTAAGCGAAAGGATATGAGATTAGAGCGATAATGAAGCTTTAACTTATCTCTAATGCTAAGCAATATATCAATTGGGAGATCAGACCATCATGAAGAAAGTGATGAAGAAGAGAAGAAGAAGACGACTGTGAATATTCTTGAACGTTGAAAAAGAGTATCTATTTTATTGTTTCTTGGGGAGGAATAGATCCTGAAATTTGTGAGATGTGCATAACCTCGTAAATTTTAATCCTGAGAGGGAATAGCGTCGACAAAAAAAGGTAAGTGAGATATAAATAAGGAAATTTTCTAATATTAGCTCCTTAAAATAGCTATTTTTGGGAGAGATGAATTAAATCTTCTAATATTAGCTCCTTAATATTAGTCTGTTATTAGGTCATTCTTTCTGAAATTATGTCTATTCAGATCTGAAAGTTGGCTTCCTGCAGACCTACTCCCTGCTAAAAATCGGAGCTCCTCGAGAACCCAGCCTTCAGTTTCACAGAAGGTTCTCGACAATGGATCGATAGGGTGTGATCGGTTTCTTCTCCTCTATGTATCTTCTACATCCCAAATTTCAGCACACATTATACACATTGTTTTATTATTTTAAAAAAGAAACAAGTAAAAAAGTTACATAATTACATGCATTAATAGTAATTATCACATTTTTAACATGAACTTTATCTATGATTCTTTTATAATCTGAATAAAGTTACAATTTTCCTCAAATATAATTCAAGCATTATTTGAACATAATGAATGAAATACGTTCAAACACAGCTCGAAATAAGTCTAAAAAGTGTTCGTACAAAGCTAGAATAGGATTTGGTTTATGTAGATATAATTGTGAGCGTTATAGCCAGGACTGTTAAAACGACACGTTGTTTGCGAACAACTCATACTCAACTTGTTAAGTAGTTTGTGTTCAACTCATTCGCTAAGCAAATGAGCCGAACACAAATAATATTTTTTTATGCTCGATATATAAACGAGAAGAACACTAACAAAGACTTGTTTGTTCATGATCTATTCGTTTTTTTATCAAAAGAATTAAATACTTCTACGACTCTTGAACTCATTCGTAGGTCATGTCTCTATGTCCCCTGAACCTATCGGGCATGGTCATGCCTCTAGGGCCTCTGAACCACTTTTTGGGTCATGCCTCTACGGCCTCTGAATCCATTGGTTGGATGGATATAAGTCCCATGTGCATTCCCCCCCATACTTTTAGAAGCGGATTTGGCTCTCGTGGCTTTTCCTTCCTAGGGTACTTGGCTCTTTTTGATCGCTTAGGCAGAGTAGCTTCATTACTAACTTGGGCTTGATAAAAAATTGAGCATCTTCCAACAAGAGCACTGTGCCTTGACTGCGCAACACACTTGTTGGGGGTCCTCTGTTGGCATCAATTTTTGATGTCACGAGTGTAGGGTGTCCACCCGCATGACTCAGGATAGTTTACGGTTTGTCCGTGACGTCCGATAGTTCAGACACATACCCGAGACCTTTTCGGCACGTGTTGAGGGGCACGTAGCCAAGTTCATTGTGCTAGGCTATGGCTTTCGCTTAGGTGAAGGCCGGTCGACATTTGACACGTCGAACGATTCCGACCGGGGCGAAAAAAATTATGTGGCGCGTCGCGAGTAAGTTTGGCTCGAATTGGCCCGATCACTTGACGAAGTGGTCCAAATGACCCCGAATGGTGAAACGAACCCCGCCAGTGGGTCCGGAACGTGGATTTCGCTTACGGAGGATGTCCACTTCGCTTCGGCTTCGCGGGCGGGGTTAAAATGTCTGAATTAACGTTTTGGGCACGATAGTCGAAAAAGTGACCCAAACGACCCCGAATGACGAAACGGACTGCCCCAACGCGTCCGGAACGTCGATTTTATCCAAGAAGGACGTCCACTTTGCCGCGAGGACGTGTACGGGTGAAGAATACACAAATGATAATTATAATACTTCGATATCCAACACTACCAATTAGACCTCTCTACTCATGCACCTTCCTCGTTGTGATACTTCTAACTGAGATACCTCTGTATTTTTGTATGCTTCGACTCCAATTTTTGGAGGTCGTTGAGATGGTTCCAAAAGGAATCTCACCCCTTAGTTGATCTTGTCTTGGGTTTGTCTTTGATGATTCTTGAGGCTGAATCTAGGATAGATCCTAAGGCTAAGCTTGAACCAGACAATGTATGCACTTTCTTAAGAGTTGCAAATACTTATGGTTTGGGGGATTTGAATTAAGTTACGATAACCGAATCCCTTCCTTTAATGAACTTTCACCAAGTCCTGAGAGCACCTCAGAATGACTTGATGGCTGTCATTGAGATGTGAGTAGTTTCAGAGACTATTTAGATCTCTTACTTTTCTATTCAGCTAGACCGATGGAAGCTTGACAAGTAATGAATCATAAAATCCTAAGAATCTTTATTCGGGAGATTTTTGAGTCAGAAGAAAATACTTTATAACAAAAAGAAGCTCACCAAAAATAGTCATTCTAAGGAAAACAAAAAAAAAATGTGAAAGGCTTCAAAAAAGAAAAGAAAAAAAAATCACTGAACACTCCTGAGAAGAAGCTTGAGGTGAGTGGAAAAATAAAAAACTTTAATATAAAGAACTTTCTGATCTCAAAATTCTCCTAATAAGATCCTTAGAATATTATGTTCAGAGAATTGTTTAAGTGACATTGGGATGAC
>NW_018220318.1:7347-13149 GCF_001263595.1 Phalaenopsis equestris
TACCATACTCAAACCAACATTTCGTTGTATATCACATTTATTATTGCTTAAAGTGGTTGTTTGTTCGAGCTCAACTGTTGGCATTGTAGTGGCCTGCATTGTCGGAATATTCCACCGTGACAAAAATATCATGGAGAAAAGGTTTGTAGTTTGCAGACATGGTGTTGGCCAAAATTGGAGGCTTTTAAAAGAAAAAACTGATGACATAATTGATATCACTCTCATCGGCAACGATCACGTTTATGCTCTCGACAAATATTTGAATCTCTACATGCTCGACGAAAGGTGTCCATCGATGAGATTAATAAGGTTTAGATTATGGGTTCAGAAACAAATCTTAGAAACCGATGGCGTGAATGATCCAATTGACAAAAAATTATCAAGTTGTGGTTCTTGCATCGAAGCTAGTGGGAAATCAGATCTGAAGATATATGCGTTCTGTTGGAGAAGCTATCTCGGACCTAATTGGATATCCTTAAAATTAGATACAACAGAACTTTGTAGTGACAAAGCTGATGTTGATGTTGTTGATGTTGTATGTGAAGTTGAATGGGTCGATTTTTATTATTGTTTAGATCCTTGCAAAAAATACTTTACTCCATTGTTAAGGCCAACTATCTCTCAATGTTGAGAAGCAAAATAAATGACAAAACTTGTGAGAGATTTGTTTTGAGATAAATATGATTCAAAATTTGATTCAATTCAATATATTTATTCCAAAATTTTTTATTTTATGTGGAGATAAGTGTTTAAATTTTGATTTTCAATGTTTTTTTCTTCATAATTTGAGAAATTCATTATACAGAATTTAATCCAAATATAGAATTTATTTATGAATGTATATCTGATGTACTTTATCAAATTTAGTAATGGAATACATATTCTTGAACTAACATTTTTAAGTTGTTAGATTATAACTTTTTTTTTTCTTTTTCATATTGGCCTTTTTTCAATGTGCACATTTTGAAGATAGCTTACGAGACAACGTGTTTATGTTACATGGTTATTTTACATAACTAACCTGGTAATAGAGGGTTTCTTTCACCATATTAATATGAAATTTTGAATCTTTAAATGCTTTTATAAATTTGTTGTGTTATTTCTTGTTTTAGATAAGAATTAAGATGATTCAATTATGGGTTACACTAGTAATGATGGTAATAATAGGAATAGCCATGGATATTGAATTATGTTAGAACGTATTTTAATGAAAATATGACTTTTATCTGTAAGGGAATGAACATTAACATGAACTTGAAGAAAACAGATATATGAGTCGAACTCCAGGGGTGCTGTTGCAATTTGTTTTTTATTCAATCTTTGATCTTGTTCAAATTCTCTTTACTAGTTTATTTAACGGTGCATATTATCAGGGCTGTCGAAATGGCTCGTTGTTTGCGAACAGCTCGTGTTCTGCTTGTTTAGAAGCTCATGTTCGGCTCGTTCGCTGAGTTAATGAGTCGAACACGAACAACACGAACAAATAAATATTTATGTGAACTTTGTCCCACGTTCTTATTTTAATGCATGAGTATTTGTTTTTATTTTAAATGAAGAATTTTTTTCTCTTTTAAATTTTTTTTTTTTGCATCTCAATGTTTGTTCTACTACCCGAGTTCATTTTGTTTGATCAACACTTTTTTATTGCTCAAGTATCCTTTCGCTACAATAAATGATGTTCAAAGTTGTGTAAGTGTGATAAGCATCCTTACAATGGCTGCTTGTATTTTGAAGCATAGTTTATTTAAAAGCAGGCTTTTGTAGACACAAATTTTGCTGCTTTTGAAGGTTAACATGAAACAATTTTGTAAGGGCTATTGCAACCTATGACCCTCCTCCTCTTTTGGAGCCTCAAATGTTTTTCATCCCAATTCTTTCACTATATTGCGACCAAAGAGCCTCACCACTTGACACTGCTATTCCAAAGTGCGACCAAAGAATAACAAAAGTTTTTGATTTGTGCATGCAATTGCTCCATTCCTAAGCTTCTATGTGAAGATAGGGGGCTTGATCTTGTTGTTAAGCTGCAAAATCCAATTTTGTTTTCCCTTGCAAATTTTCAGCCCCCTACTGACTTTTTTAACCAATCACAAGCCTCTATTTTGAAGATAGCTTACGAGACAACGTGTTTATGTTACATGGTTATTTTACATAACTAACCTGGTAATAGAGGGTTTCTTTCACCATATTAATATGAAATTTTGAATCTTTAAATGCTTTTATAAATTTGTTGTGTTATTTCTTGTTTTAGATAAGAAATAAGATGATTCAATTATGGGTTACACTAGTAATGATGGTAATAATAGGAATAGCCATGGATATTGAATTATGTTAGAACATATTTTAATGAAAATATGACTTTTATCTGTAAGGGAATGAACATTAACATGAACTTGAAGAAAACAGATATATGAGTCGAACTCCAGGGGTGCTGTTGCAATTTGTTTTTTATTCAATCTTTGATCTTGTTCAAATTCTCTTTACTAGTTTATTTAACGGTGCATATTATCAGGGCTGTCGAAATGGCTCGTTGTTTGCGAACAGCTCGTGTTCTGCTTGTTTAGAAGCTCATGTTCGGCTCGTTCGCTGAGTTAATGAGTCGAACACGAACAACACGAACAAAGATTTGTTCTATACAAGGCTACAAAGATTTTTAATCAATTAAAATAATTAATAAAATATAATTAAAATTATTAAATAAGATTCAAATGATGTTTTAATTCTTATACTAATCATTAACATCTAATGACTACGTGATTAGGGTTGTCAAAACGACTCTTTGGCTACTTGATTAGGGCTGTCAAAACAACTCTTTGTTTGTGAACGGCTCGTGTTTAGCTCGCTAGGCAAACGAGCCGAACATAAACACACGTTTTGAGCTCAAAATATAAACGAGCCGAGCACGAGCTGAGCCTGGGCTCACTCGTGTTTGGCTCTTTTACAGCCCTACATATTATTTATTTTAGTTCCCTTTTTATTATTATGTCATCTTGCTTGAATTTCATGGAGAACTCGGTTGGTAGGATTAGCAAAAATTCAAAGCTAAATCAATGCGCACCAATTGCATGCATCTAGTGGTTTTTAAGTTAATGAACAAATATAAGTTTATTGGTAAGAAAGTGAGAAAAATATTGAGTGTAAATTGCAGAATTGTAAAGCTCTTGTAGAAACACATTTGTAGGTGACAATACTAATGAACCGTATTTATGATTGTATTTATGAATGTATTTATGAATGTTATATGTGATGTATTGTGTCTAATGTTGTATTAGTTTAATCAATCATCTTCAAGATACCACCCAATGCCTATGTATTTACACTAGTGGTTATGTTTATATATCTCATCTACATTTTAATTAATAGTTGTTATGTTTAACAACTATTATTTAACGTTTTATGTAAGTCTTAATTAGTTAAATATGGGATTAATGTTTAAAACACATTGAGGCATGCATTATAAGATCCATAATTGTACATTCTTAAATTTTACTATCTATGAAAGATCCATATTATAAGTCTGGAGACCATTATGGGATTAAGAATTATGAATATTATTTCATGAATATAGTTGGACGCAAACAATCGTATATTCGATTATTTTTTTGAAAACATCGCCATATTTATAATTTTTTACTCCATGATACGATGTGTAAAAATTTAACTTTAGGTGTTAGATATGTAAATACATAGGAATTGGTTGGTATGCATGAATTGCCTTATCTATCTATCTATCTATCTATCTATCTATCTATCTATCTATCTAACTATCTATCTATCTATATATATATATTGAGTTTAAACCTTTGAATATGCAATGTTGGTTTCTTTACAATTCATTATTAAGTATTATTAATATTCTTTAAGGCTTGTTCTTGGCAAGTTTAGGGGTGTGAGTTGTGTTGTTTTGTAAGTGCTAATGTACAAAGAGTTGCAGGAGAAGAGCAAGGGGTTGGGTGGAGCAATCTCGAGGAAAATTGAGGGAGAGAGATAAGTATACTTGTAATTTAGAATTGTAGTCTTTCTGAAACACATTTATTATGTTGAATCTCTTTGTTTCAATGCATTATGGTGGTGTTTTATCCATGCTTCCTGAGTAAATTTACTTGTTTTTCCTTGTGGCGATATATTAGACGTGCAAGAATATGGATATCATGTTTGAAATAGTTTTAATCTATAATTGTGATGATCTGCACTTAGTTTACTATTCAAACTAGCCAATTGACCTATTAGAATCTGTTGTGAACTCATAGGAACTCAGAAGAGCTATGACATGAACAACTAGGAAAATTATGTTGAGCTATAGTGTATGAATCAAAGTACAATGTAGGAAAAAACAAATTTGGAAGATAAACTTCATTGGGTTTAAAACAGGACTTAAGGATATATGGTAACTTTAACCAAGCCTATTTATATGCTCGGAAGATGGTAAAGAAGATTTATGCTTATATTTTCCACATCTGCACTATATGAGTAACAATGCAAGGAAAAGTAACCTTGGAACTTGGCAAAACCAATTCACATATCGTAGTTAGAAATTTTGTAGGTATAACTTTAGATAATTGCAGTATGTTTGTTAGTAAAACTAACCTACTTTAATATTCCAAACTAAGCGCAAATTAACTAGACTAAAACATTTTCCTACTTTGGCTTTCATTGTTTCCTGTTGGTTTGACATTCCAGACTCTTTAGAGCCCTATATTACTGAAACGATTTGTATGCATACTTTGGCTTTCATTGTTTCCTGTTGATTTTCATTTCCAAATCTAAGTGTTGCAGAAAATCTTACTTAAAATTCAATCAAGTTGCTAGAGAGCAAACTAAGTTTTTTGGTGTCATTATCAGGATTTACATTATTGTGATATAAGCTGAGCTGGATCAAGTTTTCTGGCTTCATTACCAAGGAAACAAAACAATGAAGAATTTAGGAGAGTTTTCAGTTGAACTATTATAACTTAGATTTCGAAAACATATTTTTTTTGCACCTTTGTTTTTTGTTTGTGTAAGAACCCATCAGTTACTTTTAGAAGTGAATGTGTATGGCAGGTCCAACGAAACTTAAACCCTTTGATTCAGAACTAGTGAGAACTATTAATAAATTAGAAAATAGAAAAAAGTAACATAAGTGAAGAAAAAATGTCTACTAATCAGCACATGATCGTGGATAATGACAACGACTTTATATATGCTTAAAAATATAAGTATTTAATATTGCCGCTAAAAGAATTAATTCCTCAGCAACTGCATCAAAACTTAATAACAGTTATAGATTCGATAAAGATGTATGTATAAAATATTCAATAATTGTAAAGTCACACTTATCAACGCAAGTATACGTATCGCTCAAGTAATATAGGGCTATAATGGAGTTCTAGATATCGATCCCACAGGGAGTAAGATTAGACCTACGAACTAAGATTTTAGAAAAGCAATGCTTAATCGCAACAATAGAATTTAAATTGTTTATCTGTCACTAATAGGCAATTGAAATAAATATGTAATTTTAATAACTCTTAAATAACTAATTATACTAATAATGTTTTTAATATGATAATCAATATATAAGAAAGCATCCTTCTCCTTGTCAAGAAATTATAGTGAATGGATAAAGTGAATCAATTATAGTTGTATTTTGCCAAATAGGAGCGTACCTATTCTTTAGCCTTTGGTCCATGCATAAAGAATATTGACTAATCCTACGCTTGTTTACTGAATCTGCGGCTAGGCTGGGAGGATACCAGCTCTCACTTCAGAGCTCCCACGTTCCCCTCGCCTGAGGGCTAAGATCTACACTTCAGCACCCAA
>NW_018220318.1:13934-14711 GCF_001263595.1 Phalaenopsis equestris
TGCAACAAAACATCAAAAATACCTTTTTTTAAAGTAAAATATCATAAAAAACAGTACAAAATAGGTATGAAAATCTCAACATATTTTTCTTTGGTCAAAATCCCCAAACTTAACTATTACTTGTCCTCAAGTAATTTTAGTACTATATAAAAGTTATGATCTATGGTAGTAAAGTTTTAATTCAAAAATACTATCAGTTTGATTTAGAAAATATCATAGTGAGATTTTCAGAAAAAATTCAAGTAATTAAATTAACTCTGTAGCTAAAAGATTATCCAGTGATCAAGTTTAAGAGTTCTAGTCTTCTATTCATTTCAAGAATGACTATATGTTGCAATATTAAGTTACTTAGAATATTCAAAGGATAGGAACTTCATGAGAACACTACTAGTAAAAGATCTATTTTATTATATAAGTTCAGTAATGTATTTAGGTTTTCTCTTTAGGTAGGCTAGTGAAGCCAATTTTTGATTAGGCATATCCTCAAGCTTCTCCTCACTTTCATTTTTTTTTCTTTCTTTCTTCTCTCTTTTTCATTTGGATTGATTTCAATCCCATATATATATTTTTTCTTTTCAGGGATTGTTGTCAATTATTTCTTTTTCCTTTTTCAAGTGAGGATTACTATATCTGGATAGCCTTTAATGATTTTGAACATCACTTTTTTTTCCTTAAATTTGAAACTCAAAGCATTCCTTTACCTTATAAATATTTCATAGCTTTTACATCATTGAACCCCAATCTTTTCTTCTCAAATGAATTTCCAAGATTCTTAAT
>NW_018220318.1:14939-19111 GCF_001263595.1 Phalaenopsis equestris
TAAATTGAGAAAATCTAATAGTTAATCTTTTTCTTCCCTCCCCCAAACTTAAATTTTTAAATATAAAATGATACAGGTGGAAAGGAAAACTCTAAATATAAATCATACCTCAGTATTTTAGGCATTTTTATCATTCTGAAATTTTGTAGTCCTAGCCAAAATTTCTACTTCACCTGGTCTGTAACATTATAAGCTTTCTACACATATAAATCATTAGAGAAATTTCTGGGTAATGCACAAAATTAAATCATTAAACAAACACAATAATTCACTAACAGATCGACAATACTAAACAAAATAATTACAAATAAAATGTAAAATAAAAATCACATTTCAATACATTACAATATAATTCAAAAAGTACTAATCAACATCCATTATACTACACATGCAAATTTTAACTACCTCACTAAACATTATCACAAAAATTAAAAATTATCCAATTACAATATAAAAATAAAAATAAAAATGAAAGTACAAACACACACAAACATCCATTTTTATTACAAAAGATTATAAAAATAAAAGTACAAGTGCAATTACGTCAATTACTATCAGATACCAAAATTGCAAACTATGTCTTGGTCTCCTTGATCAACAGGTGGATTGGGTTGATAGTGAGTATATCGGGGGCACTAAGGAAAAGTAACATCAGGCTCACCTCTGTAGTGTCGGGTCTGAGCTTTATAATAAGCTATTTCAAAATCTGAAGGCCTTTGAAGGTACTCACTATCGTAATCATGTCGACATTCTAAACCTCCAATCCTTTCATTTATTAATTCGATACCGCGGTAAGGTCAACTCATTCATCAAATCAGTCAGAGTAGAGGAACTAGAAGGTAGAAAGTCATAACTTGTAGAGGAGACATCTCTACTAGTAGAAGGTTCTTGACTCCTACTTCCAGTTCTCCATTTTTTATGAGATTCACAAGTTTTCAAATTAGCTTTACTAATGGGTTTCATAGGGTAAACCCATTCCTCATCACCTCCAGCTTCCACTCCAGAAAGTTGGCAAAGTGCATAAATAAGGCCAGGATGTCCTAGACCTCCACTTGTTTCACTCCTTGCCGTAGTCAATATATTCTTAAAAATAATCCTCCCCACATTTATATTTCTATTATTCTGAATACAGAAATTCAGAATAGCTCTATCTTTATTTACCTCACTATGATGATAAGTCGGTAGGAGAGTAGAGGAAATAAAATAGTGCCACGCTTTAGAGGTGGCATTTAACATGGAAGCAGAAAAATTTACCAGTTCTCGTTGCTTAATCTTCCATGTTCCCTTCTGATCATTGAGAAAGTTAATCACATCATTCAGGGGGCCTTCCATAGTACTGAAGGATTCATAATGACAGCTATAAGAGTCTGGAAATTTGTAAAATGAGTTATGCGTGTGACATTGAAGTCAATAGGAAATCCCCGCACTTGAACGATTCCGTTTTCAGAATAGAGTATGTTGGCATATAATTCTTTCACAATATTTGCAGCAGCTTTATTGGTGGTGTAACAGAAGTTTTCCCACCTTCGCTCGGTAATAACTCGTTCAATTTCTCCTCCCGGACTCTCAAAAACTCGATCTTGTATACATTTCTTTCCTTCAAATACTGAAGTAAATCTCGATTGAGCTTTCGCATTAACAAAGCGAGAATCATCGAACTCAAGTCGTCTCTTTTGTCATGGAGCCATTTTAATCTAATCACAATTATAGAAAAATTCCAAAATATACTTCAAATATGCAAATAATGGCTTCCAAGAGTGATTCTAAGAGTTCAAAACTAAATTCCATGAATTTCTTTCCAATATTTTCTATTTTCTTCACATTCTCAAATTTTTTGAATCTCCTCAATGTGAAAGAAATTCATGTTGAAAATCAAATATTTTTAGTTTGGAGTGAAGCTCTTACCTAGAGATGATCAAATCCAGTGTCTAAATGCCTTGAAATAGCCTCCCAATCCAATATCTCTCAAGCCCTAGGTCAAAAATTGCATTTTTCAGAGGAAGGGGATGATGAATAGTGGTGGTTGACTGGTCAAAATTGCGGTTAAAGGTGTTTTTTTGGGATCTCACCGTCGGCGGGGTATTCGGCGCAGTCAGCGCGCTCTATTGAAATTATAGCTTAAGTCTCCGGAAACGTCCGTCGTCGGCGGTGTCAAGGGTGCCGTCGGCGGGCTCTATTGATTTGGTTCAATTTTGAATTTTGCGATTTCAATCAATTTCAAGCCTTAACGACATCTGTTCCATCATTATAGACATAATTTTAAGTGATTAAATGATGTACTTATCCTAAATAAACTTTCACAACACAAAACATCACAATTATATATAAATTCCAAGAGTTACAATATACGTTACATAACACACCTAAGTTTGGTATTTTCTCAACCTCAATACAATAATTCAGCATCGCAATCCAAGCCACAACACTCAAAACGCTGAAAACAAAACATCCTATGCTTAGTCTCAACTATACAGAGATATAAAAGCATAATTCTAAAGCAAAGCAAATGCCAAGTTCAAACTAAATTACATAGATAGACAGACAGGTAGCAATATAAATCTACTATTCTTCAGATTCAGTACTAGATTCTCCTCTGAGATCACCCATTGATTACACATGTACGAAGAGGTTATAGAAGGGTCGGTATGGAAATTCTTCAATAGAGTCCTCTTCTATCAATTTCATCCTCCTCATCAGTCGTATCAAACTATCTTCTATATGTACAGAGTGAGAAAAATGTTCTTTCATCCTTCAGTCTAGATGATCGAAGAAATCAGAGATGTTATTAATTGCATTCATGACATTTTGTACCTCCTTCTTAAATTTCTTGATTCTCCACAGGATCACCAGAGTCATGTCCGGAACTAAAGGTTGAATCGACAGTGAATTCTGAGATTATTGATCTATCATAATAGTCATGTCATTTTCATCTTTAAAAGCTGGGAATCTCTCAGTTGGGTCCAAAGGCTTCCAAGGTAAAAGTACCTTTTCCTAATTTTCATAGGATACTTGGAACTGACTGCAAAGTGAGAAAATTGTAGAAGTCAGGCCCAAAACCGACTTCACAATTATTGATCCAATATCGATCGACAGTCCCCTTTGGATGCAGTAATTCAAAATAACACTTTCCTTAGAAACTTTACCGATCTTCATAGTTGGTAATAGTTTCACAGAAATAAAGAAGTACTAGTGTTTCGAAATGGGATTTAGGAGTGTCGCAGAAAAACTAACATACATATTTTCTCTCATTTCTCAGTCTTCAGTTTTGTCCATTAAATATTGGTAAATCTCATTCATTTGGTTTCTTATCGGGACAAAGTTGGAATAATGGAAGACAGGAACGTTTTCGATCATGTATAATTCATTGATCCGTACAGGAGTGAAAGTGATCCATCTACCTCGCACATAAATGACTCCCTGGTTGATTCCATGCAAGTTTGCATAAAATCCCCTTACTAGAGAAACAACCACGGCAGCGGTAGTATAGCACAACACTTCACATCTTCGCCGCACTATCATCTCTTCAATTGCCATCGAGGGATTATTCAATCCGTGATTTACGAATCCTTGTTCCTTGATTAATATTTTATTCGCCAGTACGTTGTTGAAGAATCACTGCGCTTTCGCAACAATAAACTTTCTCGGATTGAACACTCGCACTCTGGGATTATTAGGGGAATTGAACGCCATAGGAATGAATTTGGTGGAGTTTCACTTCATTTTTGAGGGAAATATGAACTTAGGAATCGAATTTAAGAGTTTAAAAGGGGTAACTCCCACCCAAAAATCGCCAAAAACTGTCATTCAAACTCCAGAAACTGCCATCTTGTCGGTCTCGCCGTCGCCGCGTGCCATCCCGCAAGTCTCGCCGTTGGCGGCGTCGAGAGCGCCATCGACGCCCAAGGCAAAAATTGCACAGTTTCGCTATGGTTCGAATGCGTTCCAATTTTTCTCTATGAATCCAATTTTTGTGATGATTGAAGGGTAAATAAGAGTAGTAGAGCTCAATACTACCACAAACTATCGATAATTTCAAATAAAAACTACTATATTCGCAATAAAAATAAAGATAATTATGGGTTGCCTCCCATAAAGCGCTTGGTTTAACGTCGTCAGCCCGACCTATTCAGGTTTATTCAGGTTGACTGATCATTAAAACCTCTTTAAAATTT
>NW_018220318.1:20365-23201 GCF_001263595.1 Phalaenopsis equestris
ATGATCAGCAATTTGATTATCAGTTCCCTTTCTATCAATAACCACAATATCAAATTCTTGCATCAATAGTATCCATCTAATCAACCTCGGTTTAGCATCCTTCTTTTGCATCAGATATTAAATAGCAAAGTCATCAGTATGCACAACACATTTTGCTCCAATTAAATAAGATCTAAATTTGTCTAAAGCATATACAATGGCCAGTAACTCTTTTTTAGTAACAATATAATTAATTTGTGCATCATTAAGAGTTTTACTAGCATAGTATATAACCTTAAAAATCTTTTCATACCTTTGTCCAAGAACAACTCCAATAGCATAATTACTAGCATCACACATCAGTTCAAATGGTTTCTCCCAGTTAGGTGAAACTATAATAGGGGCTGTGATTAATTTTTTTTCTTTAATAACTCAAAGACATTTAAACAGCTTTCAGTAATTTCAAATTTCTTGTCCTTTTCTTAAAGTTGGCATAGAGATTTAGTAATTTTTGAAAAATCTTTAATAAAAAAAACACTTGTAAAAACCAACATGTCCAAGAAAACTTCTACCCTCTCTTACATTAGTAAGAGGTTTTAGTTTAGATATAACTTAAATTTTTGCAGGGTCTACATCCATACCATCTTCCAAAATATTATGCCCTAATACAATTCCTCCTACAACCATAAATTAGAATTTCTCCCAATTCAAAACGAGAAGTCAACCATAAATACTTCCAATCCATCATCAATTAACTTACTTAATATAGACATCATACATCTCTGAAATGTTGCAGGTGCATTACATAATTCAAAAGGCATTCTTCGAAAAGCAAAAGTTTCAAAAGGACTAATAAACATTGCCTTTTCTTGATCCTTGGGGAGACTCAGTAAAACTTCTTCCAGAGCTTCCTGGAGACCTCTTGAGTTTAACCAAACCTTCCTTAACCACTCAAATCCATTTCTTGAGTTCAATTTTAGAGCTCAATTTCAAGGCCGAAATAGGACATCCTCCAAACCTCCACCAAATTCAAATTAATTGCACCCACACCATCCCAACATCAAGAGAAGAAGATCCCCCACTAAAGCCCCATCATCCGGCCACCCTAAGGTGGACTTCGACCAAACCTCCAAATCGGCCTTGGTCGAATTTGGGTCTAGGTGTTTCACCACGATCAGAGGCTCCATCCCTAGGCTTCTGACACTCACACAAAGCTTCTACAAGCATCCAATCGAGGCTACCCCTCTTGGACCAAGGTATTCAAAGTTAACCCTAAACCGAGCCTCTTTTAATTATTCATGAATATATAGTCAATTTAAGGGTTCATCAACTGTATGGATGTGTTCCACTATTCAATACGAGCATTTTAGAAAAACATTCACTCAATTTTGTTAAGAATTGAGTGAGATATTAGCATTTTAAAATGGATGGTTTTCGGGTCCAGTTCATTTGTGATGATGACCTGTGACCGTCAGATTGAGCGTGTATTGATCGGGTGGCCCTGATCGCGTCGGACAGACCGCGATCCGATATGGGTGGGAATGACCTGGCTGGCAGCGCCAATCACGCAGCGACACGTAGCCTACTCGACCAGTACAAGGTTGACATGGATAGTAGGAAAATAGGGGCCTTTTCTAATTTATTTAGTCCCCAAAACTTCAAAAATACATAACTTTGTGTAGAAAAATCAAAAAAATAAAATAAAAATACTCTCTTGCTCACTAAATAGAGAAGAATAGAATGGAATAATTTTCAAGCCCAATTGATGCATAAAATATTTTTAATTAAATAAATACTATCTGGAATCATTTGATTCTCCACGCATCATGCATATTAACACATCACCTTGGCTTGAAATTTTGGCATGTTGTAGCCTCTATCAAGAGAAACATTCTCTGATTTTTCCAAAGTCAGAGGATGTTCCTATACAAAGATCCATATTTTTTAAGTTTTTGCATATTATTGCTTTAAAATAATCATGGAAATTATCATATTGATTAGAAAATTAGCATATTGATTATAAAATCCCAAGAAAATTTTGGAAGGTCCACCATGACTAGAGAAACCTTTGGAAATAATTTAATCGGTCATGTCATTTAAAATGCCCATAAATTTTACAAACATTAAATCACTAAAATAATTAATTTTGAGAAATACAAACAATTGAATAATTTAATTTTTGATCTTTACTGTGGTTTATGATCCAGTGAACTCATCATAAGAAATTCAAAATATTTTGAGTTCATTTGATAACTTAAGTTTATTTTTAAGGATAAATATCACTTTTGAAACTTAAATGATTTTTAAAAATCAAAACATAACTCAAAAAATTATGAAACTTAGTTTTTTGAGTTCTCTGTAATCAGAGGCATTTTATAAAAATAAAATAATATTTATAATAAAAACTTGATTTTTAACCTATTTTAAATAATTAAAAATTTATAAAAATCACAAAAATAATAAAACTCATGAAAATGTTCTAAATTGCTTCCTAATCACTTAGGAATAATTAGAATATTTTTACTGATTTTTTAAATAAAGATATTGAATTTTAAAGCTTAAAAATAATTTTTAAAAAGCTAAAAAATGAGTTTTCACTAAAATAATTCCAATAAATCAAAGAAAGATCAAAAAAATATAAAATTTACTCCTTTGCTTTTGAAAAGAGAAAACTTAATTTTTTACCATTTAAAATATTTTATTTTGATTAAATATTCCATAACTTAAAATAATTCTAATAAATCACAGAGAATTCAAAAAATTATGAAGTTTAATCTAAAGCCTTCTATAGTCTAGGTCTATCTCTAGTAAAGATTTCAAGAGATTAAAATTTACCTTGGTCAAGTTAAGAATTTTC
>NW_018220319.1:0-6034 GCF_001263595.1 Phalaenopsis equestris
TTTTGAGCACGAGAATGAGATCACCAACTTCGAACGTCCTTGGACGGACCAATTTTTCATGAACTTGTACCATCCTCACTTGGTAAAGCTCCAAATGCAGTTGTGCTTCTAGTTGCTTTTTTTAGACTTTCCATTTATTCAAATCTGAGTTTTGCACTTTCTTTTGTTGTAAGTTGATTGGCGAAAATGAATCTAATAGATGGCGTCTGGACATCTAACGATGGTACGACCTCAGACCCTTGCATAAGTGCGTAGGGTGTACATTGAGTGGGAGACTTGAACATTGTCCGATATTCCCACAAAGCTTCTATCCAATCTCTTTTTTCGTCTAATTTTTTCTTCAAAATATGTACCAATGTCTTGTTGAAGGCCTCAACCAGACCATTTTCCCTGGATTGTAGTATCTTCAGTCTATTCCGTTTCGTTTGACAAAATTAGCTCCTAAAGGCTATCCCATTATCGGAAATTGTTTTGCGCGAAACTCCAAAATGATAGACAATGTGGCTTTTAAAAAATTGAAGGAAGTGTTGTGCTATAACCTCTCGTAGCGACACTACCTCTGCCCATTTAGAAAAATAATCTGTAGCGACAAGTATAAATCTGTGTCCTTTAGAAAATAGAGGGACTGTTGGACCTATTGTATCTGTGCCCCAACACTCGAATGACCATGAAGCAACGGTTAGGTGTAGCACATTCGGAGGTTGGTGCAAAACCACCCCATGCACTTGACACTGGTGACATCTTCTGGCTGTGTCCATGCAGTACGGACATCATTGCCGACCAATAATATCTGAGTCTCTTCATCTTTATTTTCATGTTTAGCCCTGACTGGCGAGTGCCACACAATCTGACATGTACTTCTTTAATAATATTCTGTGGCACTTCTTTGCTTAGACATTGTAGCCACATCTGATCGAATGATCTTCTATAAAGAACATCACCTCCTAGGGCATATGACATAGCCCTTCTTGTGATATGATGTGCTGTTGACTTGTCTTCTGGAAGTCTTCTAGTTTGTAAATATTCTAGTAATGACTTTTGCCAATCTTTGTTGAAATCAGCAACTCAAATCATCGTTTCTTCCTTCTTTCTGAGCTTGTGTAGATTTTTAAAGTCAAATCAAGACAAAACCTATCTTTCTTGTCCCGTAATGTCCATGAAACCCTCCGAGGGACATGCCAATTCTTTTACAAGTTTTACTAGAGCGTCATCATGGGCATCATCTCCCCGAGGGATTCAGTAGAAAGTCACATTGGGAATTTTTTATAGCAGCCTCATTCCGTACTGATCATATTTGGTTAACCTTGGTTTCAAAATCTTGCACTGCCTGACGAATTATTGAAAGATGAGTTGTGAGTTGCCATAGATGGTAATATCAATTATTTTCATCAAGATTGCCAATTCCAACCTGATAATTAGCGCTTCATACTCGACTTCATTATTAGTGCACGACTCTGTTAGGTGATAGTAGAATCTCAACATACCCTTGTCTAGCGTGATGAAAATCAGCTCAATTCTTGCTTTGCCTGGTATAACTGTTCCCAATCCTTTGTCTTTTCTGGCTGACAAAGCTTCGTCAAAGTATATCTCCCAACATTGTGCACTAGATAATTCAATTTGTAATATCTATTCATCCGGTAGTTCTCCATTAAGAGGGGACCTAGTTGGAAGTGGGTGTGCAGAGAGAAAATTTGCTAAAATCTATCCCATGATAGCATAGAGGGGAACAAAAGTTGTATCAAATTGCAACAAAATCATTGACCATCTTGCTAGACGTCCAGAGAGTGTTGGTTGGGTCATCAAATATTGTAACGAATTGTCTTTTGAAATAAGGGTAATTTTTTGAGAAAGCATGTAATGTCTGAGCTTTTGGCAGACGAAAATCAATGCTAGACAATGTTTCTCAATAAGTGGATACTTTACTTCCATCGGTATTAGACGACGACTCAAGTAGTAGAGTGTGTTTTCTTTACCGTTGTCATTTACTTGGGCTAAGAGGGCTCCAAGTGAGTAATCTAAGGCCATGGTATAAAGTATCAATAGTTTTCCCGTGATAGGGGCTGCCAAAATAGTAAATTACATTTTTCTTTGTTAAACTGTAACCCAGAAGCATGTTAAAATTCCTCAAGAACCAGCATCAAAACCTTGATGGAGGTTTTACTGGCATTAGAAAAAAGAGTAGCATCATCTGCATAAGCAAGTTGACAAACAAGAATCATTGACTTATCATAAAATTGAGTGTACAAATTGTTAAGTTGCATCTTATTGAAAAGACGAGAGAAGTAATCAAAAGCGATGATGAAAATGGTAGGAGATAAGGGGTTCCCTTGCTTAATGCCTCTTTAGGAAGAGCAGAAGCCATAGGAATTTCCATTCACCATCACACTATATACAGGATTCATCAAAATAATCTTTTGCATATATTGGAAAAGATGAATGGAATGAAGTTTGGAGAAAAACATCCAAGAAATTATTGAATCAAATCCAAAATGCTTAAAAACAAGCCTCCGTTCAGAATCTTCAGCCTGTCAAGCCTGAGATGAAGATTTGGCCACAAGATCTATCATTGTCAAAGATAAAGAAGAAGAAGAACACTACCATGAAGATTGATAGCTTGAGGGGTAGGATAGAAGATGCCTCTACTAGATTGGTTGTCTCAGATTCGGGGAAGAAAATCCTTAAACCCCTGACTTTGTATGATTATCTTTTTGCCCCTCTGGGGTTTTATGAATATATTGATTGTGATTTCGGCTACGTTTTAACTATTTATGGTGATGACGTAACTGATTTTGACCAATCTAGCTTTGATTTCGATCCCAAAAATGATCTTCAAATTGTACTTGAGTTTGATGAACTTGCTAACAAGACTGAAGAAAACATCAATGATACTAGCTACAACAACACCAGGAGTGAGAATAGCTTTGACAAACAAAGGAAATTTATGGAACCCTTTTCAGGTTCTTTTAAATATACTTTCGAGATCATTATATTTCCTTCCTTAATATTTTTCTCGAGCCAATCCTTAAAGACAAAACAATTCTCTATAGTGTGTCCAAGCATCTAATGATACGAGCAATAATTAGGTCGATCCTTTTTATGCACCTCTTTGGGTTTCTTTGGCTCTGGTAATCTGAACTCAGGCTTCTTCATCAGACTTCTGAACATTTTGGGTACCGCTTCATCTTTGAAGGAATAAATTGTTTTGATCAAACTCTATTTTAGGTGTTGGTCTAGAGCTAGGTTAGAGACTATTTGAGAGGGGATTTTTGTGGGGATCAACTCCTTTCACTGTGGAGATGGTGTGTGCACAATTAATTTGAGTTTGGTTCACTGTGGTGTTGTGGAGAAGAATGTCCTAGTTTTGACCTGATTTTAAGCTCAAAATTGAACTCTCACATAAGGAACTGTAGAAGGAAGATGGTTGGCTTGAGCTTAAGAATGCTTGGAGAATATCTGGTAAGATTTTGGCAGAGTTTCTCATAGAATTATGGTTAGCTCTCTTTTGTACATGGAGGGGGCTGCTTAAATAGAAGGGCTTAGGCTGGGCATCAGGGCCAATTAATGGGTGCAAAGAGCTACTTAGGTGGAGGGCTGAGGAGCACTAAAGGGCAATTAAGATGAGCTGGCCTCTAGGGTTGAAATTGGGTTTGATTTAGAGGTGGGGGCTCACAATTTTGGCATTTTTCAGCGAGTAGGGTGGCTATCAAGAGTAGGGGAGGTGGTCAGGTGGTCAGGTGAGCCAGGGAGAGGGTTAATTATTATTTACCCCTAATGGTTAGAGATGATGGAAGAGATTTCTTGGTTAAGGCCTAAAAATGGGATGAAATCTCTTATTTTGGGGACCCATTGGTCCATATCTCACTTGGGTGGGTTTAGGGTTGTTTAGCTTGGTCAATAGAGTGAGCTTAGTGGCTGGGGGGGCATTAATTTGGTGTCTTTGGCATTGCTAATCAATTTTGGTGAAGGGGTTCAATTTGGGTCAAAATGGCTAGAAGTTGGGTTTGGGTTAGGATAGCCATGACATTGAGCTCAATTTATTAATAAATATTGTGTAGATGATTCTCACAAGAGGTTTGGAAAAGGTTTGTAGTGATTTTGAATTGATTTGGATGTTCAATTTAGAGGATTTTTGGCATTTGGTCAATTTGGGGGTGTTGGGTTAGACTTTGGTTTAGGTTTGGCTAAGGTTGGGTTAGGTCCAAATTGATGATTCCAAATGGTCTAAATGAATGTCATAAAGATTTTTCAACATAAATTGGGTGTCAATTTTGGGGTTAGGACATTCAATTTGGTGGAATTTCGGAGACATAGCCAATTTAGGGCAAATTTGTGGATTTTTGGACTTGGGTTAAAATTGAATGAAATTGAGGCTTGAAAAAGGGCTTGTGGATTTTGAATGTGGGTTGACCTTAAATGAATTTGAGGCTTGAACAAGGCCAATTGAAGGTCCATTTGATGTGTAGGATTTTTTGGAAGAATTTAGGATTCAAATTTAGGCAATTGAGTGGATCATATGGTTCAATTAGGTGAGATTAAGTTATATGGCCAAAATTTTGGGTTTAATTTGGATCAAAATTAAGCTCAAAGCATAGGTCAATTAGGCTAGGATTTGGTTTGAATTGATCATATGAAAGTTGAATTTGAGTTTAGAATTGAAATTGGGGAGGATTGGGTCCAAATTGATGGGTATGTGAGGTGAATTTGGAGAAATTGGGCCATTAAAGACAATTTGGGGCTTTTCAGTCAAAGTGGTCAAATTGGTCAAATTGGGTTCAATTAAAGGGTCCAAATTGGTTTTGGGGATATTTGAAATGATTTTGAGGGTTTTAGGAAAGTTTGGGCTACCAAGGTAATTTTTGAAATTTTGACAAATTTGAGGGTATTTTGGTAATTTTAAATTTTTTGTTTGTTTTGGGTAATTTGGGTAGTTTCAAATAGTTTGAAATGATTTTTGAATAAATTTGAGAATTTTGGATGAATTTGTGAATTTTTGTAAAATTTAGGATTTCAAGGGCATTTAGGTAAATTTGGCGGATTTGGAGGCAAAATGCCAAGTTGGATATTTTGGTAGAATTGGGGTGTCAACCACCTTACGTGAGCTATGGACCAATAAAATCCCATTTGGGTTCTCTATGTACTGGTCATAGCTAAAGCTTAGCCTAGGGCTACTGCGTCTAGGGGACTATCTACATGAATTTCCTAACAGATCAAGGGATCAAAGTCAACAAATATGGGTTTTAGGGTTGTGAGTGAAAGTGGATGCAAGTGAGTGCAAGTGAATGAACTAGATTCAGACCAACACCCAGGGTCAACTTTAAGGCCAAGCAGTCCTATGGGGCCTCCCTTTGACTAGTATATGGAACTTTAAGTTGAGCACAGAAGAGTTTAGAGTTTCTAAAGGTGAGGGTTCCTTTTCTAGTTTTCTAGGAATAGTCAACAGGAAAGTCCTATGGCTAAACCATAGGCTACTAAAGAGGGAAAACTAAACCTCAACCGAAAGTGTGTTCAACTGCGTAAAAAGACCTACTCTAAAATGTAAGATAAGAATAGGGTGTGAAGAGTCCTATCCCGAATTTAAAGTCGGAACTAGAGCATAAAGAGGCCTATCTCGAATGCAAAGGTGGGAATAGGGCGTGAAGAGGCCTATCGCGAATATAAAGATGGGAATGGGGCGTAAAGAGGCCTATCCCGAATGTAAGGACAAGAATAGGCCGTGAAGAGGCCTGCTCCAAATGTAAAGATGAGAGTAAGGCATAAAGAGACCTGCCCTGAATATAGACATGAGAATTGGGCATAAAGAGGCCTACCCCGAATGAAAACATGGGATAAGGTCGTGAAGAGTCCTACCTCAAATTGAAAGATGGGAATAGGGCGTGAAGAGGCCTGCCCCGAATGTAAGGATGGGAATATAGCGAAAAGAGGCATATTCCGAATGCACAGATGGGAATAGGGCGTAAACAGGCCTACACCAAGTAAACAGGCCTACTCCAAATGTAAATATGGGAATAGGGCGTGAAGAGGCCTACCCCGAATG
>NW_018220320.1:0-203 GCF_001263595.1 Phalaenopsis equestris
TATTTTTCTTTGTCAGCTGGAGCTGTTCTTGGTGGAAATACCTTTCTGCTCCTTAAGTTGATTTCTCTGACTTCTTCTTCTTGAGATATTATTGTTGAATCTTCTGGTATCTTTTCCCCTTTTTTGGTGGGATCTAAGTCGATGGTGAGTGGTGCACCGTGACACTCAAGAGTTGGCTCTTCGTTGTCAGCGCTGTCATAAGC
>NW_018220321.1:0-336 GCF_001263595.1 Phalaenopsis equestris
CCATTTCTACTAGTGGTGCTTCCACATAAACCTCGACAAGTGAACGAAATTTCTTGGGAGCATCTTTGGTTGTGCATCTTCCCGAGCTCTCTTGTTGTCGTTGAGAGTTTGGCGTGACCAATGGTGTCACTGGCGAGGTTGAGCCCGCTACTTCTCCGTCATCTTGTAAAATTCCAAACTCCATAGAATTTTGTACAAGCTCATCATCATCGTTGCACCATTCCAACTTCTTTTCCTCTTCAAACACTGCGCTTCTGCTCACAAGAATTTTTCTGCGTCGTGGATCGAGAAATCTGTGTGTCTTACTTCCGTCTTCGACGCCAAGATACACCATTG
>NW_018220322.1:0-331 GCF_001263595.1 Phalaenopsis equestris
GTTTCATAGGCATGTGGCAGGTAGTTTCTGCGTTTCTTTTTTTTTTTTTTTAATAATTTGCATCTATGTGAAAATAATGGGAAAATAATTGCACTAGGAGCTTCTAATGCATTTTTTGTGTTAAGAATGCAAGACAATTGAACAAAACAGAAGCTTGTTTGGTCAAAGTTCTCAAAGTTACAAGCAAAAGAATTTTTTTTTAGGAGAAAGCACTTGTTTGAGTGTTGTTTTTTTTCCGATAACGACAATAAGTGTTGCCAAGATGGGTTTAATAGAGCTTGTAATGAGGAACTTTTGAGCTTTTTTCTAAATCCTAAATTCAGGCTTTTAT
>NW_018220323.1:0-385 GCF_001263595.1 Phalaenopsis equestris
CTGTTGTCGAAGTCTCTAAGGAAATGGAGGTGGTAATTTTTCTAAAGCAATTTTCTACGGAGAAATAGGTCTTTTGGAGCGTCCTCTTTTGATTCTTCAATTTCTTCTCTCTCTACTTCAATCTCTTTTTGAATCCTACCTTCCAACTCTCTTCACTTTTAAGTTATACGGCTTTAACTTGCTCTTTATTCTGGTCTTTTGGATTTGATTCAGTATTACTAGGAAGTGTTCCTTGGGATCTATTACTTAATGAACTTGCAATTTGCCCAAGTTGATTCTCAATATTTCTAATTGTAGCTCCTTGACTTTGTAACTGATTACCCATTTGTAACACCACTTCTTCTATAAAGAACTTCTTATCCTTAAATTATGTATTAATGTTGAT
>NW_018220324.1:0-805 GCF_001263595.1 Phalaenopsis equestris
TGAGAGAGACAGAGCGAGGGAGGTGGAGAGATGAAAGGAGAGAGAGAGTGAGGGGAGAAAAAGGGAAAAGAGAGATGAGAAGATATTGAGGGATAGAGAGAATAAGATAAGTATGGAGGGAGAGAAAAGAGAGGTGCGGCAAAGAGGGAGAAAGAGAGTTGGAGAGAGGGAGAGTGTGCAAGAGAGATTGAGGGAGGGAGAGAGTGTGAGAGAGAGAGAGAGAGGGAGAGAGAGAGATAAAGAGATGGAATGGAGGGAGAGAGATGGAGGGAGAGAGAGTGTGTGTGCCTGAGGGAGAAAGTGTGGCATAAAAGGGAGAGAGGAAGGTAGAGAGTGCCAGAGAGGGGTGGTGATAATGGGAGAGAGTGTGTGTGTTTGCAAAGGATGGAATGCGAGAGAGGAGTGGTGATAGTGGGAGAAGAGAGAGAGAGAGAGGGAAAATGATGGAGAATTTGAGAGAGATAAAGTGAGGGGGAGTAAAAGAGAAGGTAGATAGAGTGATAGAGATTGAGGGAGGGAGGGTGAGAGGGAGAAAAAATAAGAGAGAGAAATAGAAGAGTGAGAATAAGATATTGATAGAAATACTGAGAGCGAGAGAAAAGATGCCGAAAGTGAAAGTGAGAGAGAAGCACAATAGAGTAAAAAAGAGGGGAGAAATAACGTGAGGAGTAAGAGTAAGAAGTTAGAGAAATAAAGGGAGTGAGAGAAGGGAAAGAAGAGAAGATTTAGAGAGTAGAGAGAGTGAAAATAAGATAATGTGAGAGAAATAAAGAGAGGAAGGGGAAGGTAGATAAGGAGTGATTAG
>NW_018220325.1:0-4991 GCF_001263595.1 Phalaenopsis equestris
TACACCCTTTGAGGCCAATAACAAAGAAATCAATTCATGTGTATGGTAAGTCATCTTTTAATATATTTTTTAGTCCTAATCCCCTTAGTTCTTCCTATCCCAGTTCTTCTAAGCTGTGTACTTCCTAGCATCAACCTAAGGTATCAGCTGCATCCACGATGATACACAAGCAATTATATGCATTGGATCATGACTCGCACATGATGCAGTGGGAGACACATCAGATTAATTAAAAACTACATCATTTTGTGGCACAACATCACCACCAATTTTATTACCTGGTCCAATTCAATGCTGCTAAGATCGATTTGTTTCACTTACTAGGATGGAATGTTTTGCTTAATCCAATGCAATTCATAGTGGCCCCACCATACGAGCCATAACAAGATGGGGATTCTGAGAAGGAAGGGGATGAGAAGGAGAGAGATTATACCTACAACTCGCATTTTTTATTGTGATTGTTGTTGATCCTTTACCGCTCTATTCTTTTTATATCAAATGTATGTGCTGTTTTCCTTAGTGGTATTCCATGTTGTTATGTTGTCGTTTTTAAAGTGTTTAGCTCTCCTGCAAGTTTTATCGCCCTGTTAAATTCAATTTTCATGTTTTACTATAACTGCATGCATAGTATTTTGAATAAGTTTGGAGGAATGGAGTAAGTATGTTATCTTTCCCTTTATGTTAAAAGTATGACTTAACTTAGAGTTTACATAAATTATAGGGAAAAGAAAGATAAGAATAGAGATGAATTTTAATATTAAAGAACTTAAAATTTAATGATAGGAGATTCTATAATGCATAAATTAGAGTAACAATTCACTAGTACCTGAATTATAACACTATTAATATCTAATTTATACCAATTTTTCTTAGCTTCTGAATGTAGTTAATGAATTTTTGTAAATTTAACACATCACCACTATAAAAATTAGTCACTACTCTTTAAACAATATAATTCCAAGTTTGTATCAGTTTAATTCTAAATTTCTACAAAGTTAGTAATAAAAAATTTGACCTAGGATATGGTGAGTATTCAAAATCAGAAAAAAAAAAAGAAAGAGCTTAGCTAGATATAATAATCCTCCTTAAAAAGAAAAAAAATGAAAAAGAAGTTCAAAGAAGAATAAAAAAGGTTTTTGTCTAAAAAACAAAAAAAGGTAACCTAGGAGTAGAAACTTGATGTTAACTTAAAATTAAAACTTGATGATGATGAACCTTTTGAATAGTTCAAAAAATTGAAATCTTCCCTAATTTAATCTTGACATTTTTTAGTTAGCCTGATAATGACAAAATTAATATTTTTTAAGTGAGTGATTAACTTAATTTTTAGGTGAAAAGAATTAATTTCATGAACTTTTGACTCTACTTATGTAATTTGAGTAGAATTGTACAGATATAGTATTAATAGGAATTATATCAGAATCTTAGTAAATTGCTATAAGAATTCCATTTGTAGGAATAAACCCGTGCAATTTAATTTCTGTAATCATTGAATTGATTAAAACCATTAAAATTATTAATCTATAATCACCCCTAAGTTAATTAAATTCTAATATTCAGGTTTGAAATTACTTGAGGGTAAGTAATGAGTAAGTTTAAGAGATTTTTGTATGTGTAAATCATGTGACAAAAATCATCTAGTTTTTCTCTCCAAATTCTTTATTATTTGTTCCTATTTATGTTCATTATGCATTTTTAAGCAAATTGCAAGATACAAGTGCTTATGAAAACCTTACAAAGGCCTTAGTTGCTATTAGAGTGAAGTAGAGGAAGTTGATTCAGGCACGTAGCCAAATGGAGCCACCAAGCATCATATAACCTTCATGGCTTGAGTGGCTCTTAAACACCACGAATGTGCCTATAATGACGAAGAGCCAATGTGGGGTGCCTAGAAAATTCCCCATGACTAAGTAGTGGTGCCATGCAACTAAAAAATCAAGCGCATAGGAGCCTCTTACCATTAAACAAGCACTGGGGGAACCACTTCAACTGGTATTGGGGCACCTCCTCAACCACCAAGGGTCCCATATACTAAGCCCGAGCAATCTTTCGTACCAAAGGAGCAACACTCCAGTGTATTGTGTAGAAAACCCAACATTAAAAAAATGACTTTAGGGAGTTAAGGTGGTTGCTTCCCACTTGGCGTATTCCTGATCTACAAATGTTAAAATCCTCGAGAAGGAGGGGACTCTCTCTTATTATTTTTGAAGTGGACTTTAACTTAACTCTCTAGTTTTTCTGGCATCTTAGTGTTTGCGAGCGTGAGAGAGCAACATCATAAGATTTTGGTGAGTGCTTTGCAAGATACTGATGGTAGAGATTGGAGGATCATTGAGATACACTAGATGATTAACAGTGGAGTTCAATAACTCATAAGATGTATAATTGTGTTTGTTTTCTTTCTAAAATTATTATTATTTGCTTTGCTTTGAATGAATGAAATGTTGAATTTGTTGTTTCAAAGCACGAGTAATCTCTAAATCTTTTATTTTCTTCTGATTTGATGAATATAAATTCTAGGGTTTCATGTTATGCCGTGACTTGTTAAAAATAATGTTATGGTTAAATTTTATCTTTAAAATCTTCATGTACATTCAATCTAGCCAATTGAACGACTAACAAACTTTTTAAACTTTGAGATTTGGAAGAATCCGTAGTAAAGCAGCTAGGATATTCATTAGACTAGGAGAAAAAAAATCTTATCATTTTTTGGTGCAATCATTTGTGGAAATATTTGACATTGGAGATTTCACCAAATTTAAGAAACTAAACTGGTTAATTATCCTAGATTTCTTATTTCCATCAAGAGGGCCTAAGAAAGAGATTTTCTCATGATAGTCCCCGAAATTTAAGTCACGCTGTCAACCCTAGGTTCTTAAGATTAAAATAAGGGGAGAAACCTTCAATTGCTATATTCACCTCACAACTTTAGATTGAGATTTTGTTTTTTGCAAATTTATGCTAGAAAAATTTAACAAAATTATCAAAAATAAATCTTTTTACTAGAATCAAAACTAGTAGACCAAACAATTTTCATATTTGGAAGTTTACTCATTCATTGTGGGATTGATACACGGATTCTATTATGTATACTACTTGTATGACACATATAGTTGTGTGACTCACCAATGCTTTATAATATTTAGTCTATATAAAGTAAAAATGCATACTAGTAGACTCTGTTGAGTAATAAAGTATTATCGTGGACTCTTTTGAGTAACAAAATATCCTAGTGGACTATGCTGAGTTATGAATTATCCTCTTTGACCCAAATTTAATAAAAAAAATATATCCTATGTACAAGGTAATAAATTATCTCAATTATTGCACAATGTTGTAACCCAAATATAGTATATTGGAGACCCTGCCATAACTCGCAATAATTGCTCACACACACTGTATTTAGAATAAAATGTACCTTTTTATATACTTACAAGCATTATACTTGGTGTAACATTGTAACCCATCTTTTCTAGTTACAATACAAATGTCTTTCCTTATACTTATGAATTTATAATGAATAATTTTAATTTGGCTAGGCCTTATGGTTTCTTAACTTTTTGGGATGAAACCCATCTTTTCTAGTTACAATACAAAGGTCTTTTCTTATACTTATTAATTTATAATGAATAAGTTTAATTTGGCTAGGCCTTATGGTTTCTTAACTTTTTGGGTATTATTTATGTAAAAATTCATGGTGTTTTTCTATTGCTAGTTTTTGGATCTTTTGTGTGTACTAGATTTTTGCATAATGCTTGACTTTAAATTATCACTGTACCATCACAAATCTCTTAACACACAACAATTTGGCACTATTTGTAGGAAGTGAAGTCCAGTTGAAAGAATTCCACACTTTATTGATGGCTAAAATGTGCAATACATGTGCTCTTGCTCCAATAATTATCAATTCAAGATGCAATCTTAAAGTTTGGAACAACAAGCCTCTATGATGTTTCCCAATGATACACATCTCATCTTACTAGTGAAGGACTATTTTTAGTAGCACTTAAAGATCGTGTATGGAGAATAAAGAAGTCACAAAATTAGATCCTCTAACTTTTATGTGAACTCTTCAAACAATGATTATGTATATTGGAGGGGCACAACTATCTCGAAATCCATCAAACAAAGGTACGCAATTGCCACCAACTCCATGCACTAAAGTTCTCATTTAGAAAGTTGAATTCCATGACACTGCTAGCTCTACACATCTATCTCCCATTTTCAAGCCTAGTAGCAAGCCTCTAACATGTGTAGAGAACGTAACTCAACCTTACCTAATCTGTGACAAGATATGATGCATAATACGAGAAGGTTTTCTATGAGTAATATAAGTCATTTATCAGCGTAATGTGATTCTCAAGAATCTTCTCCATTAGCTGAGATAATCTTTCAAAACCATACTCAAATAAGGGTTAAGCTTCCAAGCTTTTATGCTTATGTTAGAATATCTAATTTAAACAAACATGTTGATCACATTGGAAACATCATGCACATACAATTTCTTAGATTTCTTCTGCAACTCTTAAAGGACAAGCAACACTTAGTTTTATTAACTATCAGAAATGGAGCATTCATACCTTCAATAAGCTTACTAATGTGTTTTTAAAGCAATTCATTACAAATTAAAGGATCATTAAAGACTCCTTTCACCTCTCCAGAATCCTTCAAAGTAAGGGAATCATTAAAAAATTAATTCATATGATTCTTCATTGAATCTCATTATTGGCATCAATTTTTGATTTCACATGTGTGGGATATCCAACTGAGCGCATTGGGGCCATGCTTTATGAGCATGATGTTTCCCGTAGCTTGAGACATCCATTTGAGATCCTCTGAAACTTGTTGAGGGGCATGTAGCCAAGGTTATCCTATTAGTCTTTGGCTTTCGCTTAGGCGAAGGTCGATCATCATTTTGCTCATCAAACGACTTCGATTGGATTGAAAAATTTTATTCGCCACACCACACACAAAACTGACTTAAATTGACC
>NW_018220325.1:5132-10125 GCF_001263595.1 Phalaenopsis equestris
TAAAATCCTATCTAAAACCCAAACACATGCAACGCGTCGCTCGACCACCCTCTCCCATTTTTCATGATCTCCTTCAGCCATGCCCTAGGTTTTGCAAACTCCACTAACACCCTGATTACGACTTTCAAACTCACTGACGGCCTCGCTGGCTATCCTCCCTCCACGCCGACGCCACTCCTGTTGTCCATTTCCTTGTCTGAATAAATTCTCATGCTCTAGCTGATGGAATCCTCTTGCGCACGAGTTCCCTCTCTACTAGCAACCCCATAGGCGAGCCTCACCAGTGATCCACTTGAAAATTACCTATTTTTAGTGTACATTTCATGATCATTTTATGTACATTTTTAAAGATATTACACTTTAAATAAATTTATTTTACATTTTTTTGTCTTCAACTATAAACAATGGACTTTTAACGAAAATGGAGCAGAAATAGTGTCATTTAGAGTCAAATTGAGCATGGAAGAAATATCTAACCTGACACTTTTTGATATGTCTTTCTATGCTTAATATCTTTTATATTTATCACATGTTTTTGAATGAAATTATACTTTAAATAAAAATTAATTGCATGTCTATCTTGTAGTAATATCAATTTGGAGTGCAACGGAGTTGAAACTGGGCAAAACGGTGGAGCTGCCTGCAGGGTGGCGCATGCCTAGGCATCGGAAACCATCTAGGGACTGTTTTGGACAACTTTTGGTGGTTCCAGGGTGTTCTGGAAGGTTCTGGATAACTTGAATGCCCCATGGAGTAGATAAATGAATCTAGACACTTGGAAAGGATCTTCCATGAAGGAATGTCTCTCTTGGACTGAAATGGTGTGTCTGTTGGAGGAAGAGATGTGTCTCTTGGAGAAAGGAGGAGATTTTGTTTCATATTAAATAAGGGGGTTGGCGCCTCTCATGGAAGGTAATTAGGAGAGTATTAGGACGAGTTTTAGAAGGATTTTAGATAGAATTTGGTGTGAGTTAATGGAGAAGCAAATTTCCATCATGTCTGGAGAGATTAATGAGGTATGTTGGGAGAAATGTATAAGGGAGTTATATGAGCGGAGCAAGGATGGCAAGAGATTTTATTTGAGTAATTTTAATCTTTCTTTCAAAGGGAAAAAAAACTAAGTATTGTGTTCTTAATTATCTTGTAATTGTTGTAAACGCTTTTTAGTGGATCTATTTTGATTTAATGAAGTTTTCTGTTTTGTTTTCTCCATGCTTTTTGAGTAGTTTTTTTCACTCTTTTCTTTTGATTTGAAGTAGTGGCATGTGTAGGAAAATTCATTTTCTTATAAAACAATTTCAATCTCTTGTGATGAGTAATATCTCCTTTACTTCATTGATATAACTAAGTAGCAATAGGTTATGCTAAAATTTGTTGTAGTTGATACTAAGACTCGTGAAAGCAGTGATCTTACAACTTGAGTGCACTCACATTGTCTGGTTGGCTATGATGAAGTAGTTTGGGCGGCAATACAACTTTTAAGGAAAAATGATTTAAAGATATTTTTCTATTAGTAGTTTCTAGGAGATATATAGTTGCTCAAAACTAATAGAATACTAAGCATATCTATACACTTGGATGAGTGGTAGGTAGACATGTTCCTTGTTGGCACAAAATTCTATAAAAACCTTTTACTGCTTATGCCATTATTTTCATTTACTTTTACTTGCCATTGATTTAGATATATGTTTAAGATTTGGAGTGCATGTTTGAATTGTTTTTATTATTAATGTGATGGTATTCACTTGAACTTCATTTACGTTGCAATTTTGGCCTATTGTAATATTAAAATCTGTTGTAATTACATTAAGACCCAGGAGGGCGGTGTAATTCTCAATTGTGTAGAGCCACATTTCACTTTAGAAAGAGCAGTGACAATCGTCTGAGGGGGAGTGAAAATAGATAGGGAGATAAAATTTGATGATCATAAAATTGATGTTTCTAGGGTGACATACTAGGTTATTTTATCAATTTGGTCTAAAATTTGGAACCAAGGGTCACTGGTAGGTCCTATAGAGAGGGCATAATGGGTAATCTAGGAGTAAAAGACTAGAACCTACCCAACACTACTATACATGCCGACACAATATGTTCTTTACACATCGAAAGAAGTAAGAATAGATATGCTCTTATTTGTCACTATTACATTAAATTCTATGCATTTCATTCCCTCACATTTTCTATGTCGTTGCACTTGAGAATGATAGTTTTTACATTTCAAAGTTCTCCAAACCAATTTATCTAGATAAGTTATCCTTACATTTAAAATTTGCATTTAAGAGTTATTGCTAGATAAAACACCATCTTAATCAACCTTCCAACCTAAGACTTGATTGAAGTAGACCAGGATTTCACCTAAGGTCTTTTTTTCCTTACTTATCTGTTGGATCGATATGGGGGTGTTTAAGGAAAGCCCTATATTACTTGAAATGACATATACTTGCATAGACCTCTAGTGTGTAATCTACTTTTTAAATTTTATAACATTTGAATTTTGCACACTAGACACTAAATATAAATTTGGGTCAAGTTCTTTTTGCCATCTTTCGGAAGCTAAATTACTGCGCAATTGCGGGCCGGGTCAAGATTTTGGTGTCGTTGGCGGGGAAGCTTCGGTGAGAACTTTAGGAGAATTTTTAGTTGAACATGTAAGACTTAGATTTGGAAATTTTAGTGTTATTATATAGTGTATTTAAATATTGTGTGTTTATTTAAAAATATAAGAAAATTTAAAAATACCTAAAAAATTTTTGAGTGTTTCATACATTTGATATCTATCGTATTAGTTAAGTCTCTAGAATTATTTGCATAGTTTGGGAAATGCTGACCTTAAATCATACGACTCAAAAATAGATAGAACTATTAGGAGGATTAGGAAATTGAAAAGATCTTCAGAAGTTGTTGTAGAAATGATGATTTATTATGAAGATGATATGCTGAATATTTTAACTTCTCAGATTGCAGATATTTCAAGAAAGTTGGATCATTATGGGATGTGTCAACCTCAGGAACCTCTATTCATTGAAGAAAACTAATTTGGACTTTATGTTGACACTAACTCTTTTAAGGCTATGCATGAGAAAGAAAATCACTAAAATAATCCTTATTTTGATTAATACAACCCAGGCTGTGAGATTTCTTCCAACTTTAACTGGAATAATAATTATGAAGGAGGAAACCAATCATGGGATTACAATCAAGATGATCCTTGGCGATGAAATAAAGAAATTTACCAAACCATCCGAACTGATGCCTAGGCGTCAGATGCAGAACTTGGTTAGCACCTTGGCTCCACACATATTTCTTAGAGGATTCATTGAATGAGGCCAAATTTTAAGGAGATGCCTGAAGTACATCTTGGTCATTTTTGAAGCTCTATAAATATGGATTAATTCTAAGATGCTAGGGGAGTCAGATATATAGAGTCATGTAGTGTGTGAGTGTGTTAAGAGTGCAATTAGTTTTCTTCTTGATTCTTTGTGATTTCTGAAGTTTTTGAGTTCTGTAAGTGTCATTGGAGTCAGAGAAATCAGAGAAATTCAAAGGAGTGCTTGGGGAATCATTCAGTATAAGTATTTATATCTTCATCTTTAGGTCTTGTACTTTGGATTTGAGTTTTATAAATATGTTTTATTTTGTTATCCTCATGTGTTTTGAGTAGTTTTCTCTCTTTCTCCTTGCAATATGGTAATCAAGTAAGTGATTTTAATTTTATTCAAAACTTCTTTTATTCCTAAATATTGCCATGATAATTTTACCTGCCTTTCATTTACTTTACAAATTGACCACTTTTATTGTTAAAATTTGTTTAGAAAACTTATAGACCCGAGAGGGCTAAAATTTCTTAACTTTTAAGTACCACATTTCACTTTGGAATGAGTAGTGGCGATCATCCGAGAGGGGGTGCAAATAAATGAGGAGAAAAGATTTGATAGGCCTAGAATTGATGTTTCTAGAGTGACAGTCTAGATTCTTTTATCCATTTGTTCTACAGATCAGAATTAAGGGTCACTGGTCAGTCCAATAAAGAGGGCATAGTGGGTAGAGAGGGCATAGTGGGTATTCTAGAACTGAGAGACTAGAACCTACCCAACACTACTATACATGCCAACACCAATTTTAGATTAGTTAATGTTCTTTACACATCAGAAGAAGTAAAGAATAAGTATGCTCTAATTTGTCACAACACCACATTAAAAATTTCTAAACATTTGAATTATTACACAGATTATGAATTTTTTGCAAGGAGAAAGTCCCTTTTTATATATTTTCTAAAATCATTTCATTTAGTTTGACTTGCATTTGTACAAATTAGTAAACTTAATTTCCTCATTACTTCTTTAGATATTTACTTTAGTCTTAAATAAAGTTCTCTTAAATTTAAAATTCTAGAATTTTGTTTCTTTTTGTTTACAAATTCTTGTGAGATCGATACTGGGGGGTTTTTATAGAAAATCATATATTACTTGAAATGATATGAATACGTTCATGGTACCCTAGTGAGAAAATAATTTCTTTAAATTTTATCAGATTACATTTATTCTCACAAGCCACTATATTAAAAAACATATATATTCGCCTAATAGCGCGCCGGGTCAAAGTTTACTGTAAGTTTAGAATTAATGTTAGGTTTAATCTAGATTAAACCTAAGGTTTAAGGTTAAGTCTAATGTAGGTTAAGAAATATCTAAATTGTCACTTTACACTTTTTCAAAGGTTAGAAAATTTTTTTAGGCATTTATTTGATTACCTTAGATTTTCTAACCATTTTTATTTGAATTTCCAATTTTCTAATTTTCATAATTATTTCTTAAAAATAATTATAGGATTATTAGAAAATTGGTGCTTTTTAACTGAAGGATATTTTTTAATCTTGAAAAATTCAAGGAATGTTTACAAGGATGAGTAAATAATCCCTGAAAATTTCTTAATTTTTGAATTTTTATTTAATTCATAATAATTAAAATACTCCAGAGAATATTTAATTAATTAA
>NW_018220326.1:0-8364 GCF_001263595.1 Phalaenopsis equestris
ATATCTAAAATATATCCACCAAAAATGATGTTTTCGCATCAAGCTACAATCAACTAATCTCTATTGGGCTACAATGAAATCTGGACATTCAGCATAACTATTATTCACCAAATACCAAAGTCAAATTCCCAGCACCTATTGATGCCCATCTTTAAATGGACAAATTTCACTAACTACAGTACTTAGAATTCATTTAGCTTGAGAATTCAAACCCATAATACAAGAGGTTAAAAACATTTAAAAGTCATTAATGTAAGGACATTTTAATTACCAAGCATGAAGCTTTTTGGAAACACATCACTAAAAGCCTCATAGAAACTTGCCCTCAAGTATTCTCTTGCTAATACATATTCGCTTGGGCAAAACTTATGTGTTATAAATCCTTTAAATAAAAAATTAAATTTTAGTTATAAATATTGCATTCTTACTAATATTTATTGGTAGAGAAAAACCAATATTTAGTTCAATAAAAATATCCAACACATACAAAAATATAAGTAATAAGATTGATTCATTTAATTTTTTTATAAGAAACTCAAAAGAGGAAAAATTATGGGGCATAAACCTGGAGAAATAATTCAATATTTTAAAAAAAAATTATAGAGTTTCACTCTTTTTCTAAAATAGAGAACAAAAGATTATAAGAATATGATCTGTTTCTTGTCTTTTTACTATTATTATTATTGGATTGTTGGATGATAACATCAATACTAATAATTAGACAACATTTGCTTAAATATAATAAGATGACAACGACAACTTACTATAGGAGTTAGGCTACAACCATCGCTCATGGTTTTGAAAGATAATTACTAACGATCATTAGCTCTTAGCTCTACTTATTATTTGTTAGAGTGGTATTTCAATAAATTTTGATAAAATATCAACCCTCCATAAACAATAATCTATGTTGATCCTTTTAACCATAGACTATCATTTCATCATTTATGTGCCTTAACAACACAAAAAATGTTGGATATTAGGCTTCACTAGCTTCCTCTGATCAAGCCACATCTAATTTAACCATAAACATGCCAAATTTGTAGATTGCTCAACCCTTAAATTTTCCAAGTATACTACAAGTGTCTGATTTGTTCCCATTTTGGCTTGAATCAAATTACTTTTGGTGTCGTGTTAGGTTTGCATTATGGAGATATTTGATCTCAATATAACCTTGTTGAAATTAAAACTCAGATGATCTTAAATTTGATTGTGAAAGTTTTCTCATATAAAAAGCACTGAGATTCTTGTCTGTTCATGTGAATGTTCGGTCCACATCTATAAATGTAACAACCGTGACTCTAATAAATAATATAAAACTCGATAAATTTAAACAAAACATACATTCTTAACTAGTTCACAAACATTCAAAAACCTCATTTTCCTATAAAAATCACTTGAGCTTTATTTTGTTTACTTTCCTCCCCATATAAATGGAGGGTCAAATGATGAACTCATAATAATATATCAAAGTAATATGTGTAATATGAGTATATTACTCATTAAAAAAAAAAGTTCTCAACATGGTAATAATATTCCTTATTGTAACAAAGTGTTCTATGTCAATGATTAATGACTAGATATATAATAACTTTTAATAAAAATGTTCTCTAATAAAACAAAAAATTAGATAATAATTAGATACTAGTCTCTTAAAATTATTCAAAAAAAAAAAATTTTTTGATGGCACAAACATTGGGTCAAAAATATAAAGTTTTTAAATATCCTTTACATATGTCATCTAGACTTCTTAATATTCTTCATTATTTTATATTTTCTAGTTGCTTTCTTCTTGCGCTTTTGTTCAAACATGATATATATATATATATACGCATGACTATTAGTGCGAATGTTTGACTCATTGGTGTGGCCTCTGGCGTAAGTCCCTCGGGTTGAGGGTTCGAATCCCATGGTGCGGGCTTTTCGAATCAAAAGCAAGCACACCAGGATTTTCAACCCTTTGTGGGAATCAATATTTGGTGCCCACTGGACCAAATATCGATTTCACCTTTATATATATATATAGACGTGTATTAGCTGAGATATCTTTCAATCAGATAAATGTGTATATATATATACACATTTATATGTAACTTGTGTATTAGCTGAGAGAGATATCACTCAATCAGATATATATACACATTTATCTGATTGAGAGATATCTCTCTCAGCTAATACACAGGTATATATATATATATATAGACACATTTATCTGTGACTTGTGTATTAGCTGAGAGAGATATCACTCAATCAGATATATATACACATTTATCTGATTGAGAGATATCTCTCTCAGCTAATACACAGGTATATATATATATATATAGACACATTTATCTGTGACTTGTGTATTAGCTGAGAGAGATATCAATTACATATCTAACATCTAAACTGTAATTTTTACATATATACCTAAACGTTAGGGTTCCCTCGCTTCAACTGTAAGCCCTTAGGGTTTAATTCGGCGTTAGGCTGTCTAATACACTAATTAACTGAATCTAGGGGTGTAAACGAGCCGAACATGTTATATTTCGAGCTCAAAAAGTGTGTTCGTGTTTGGCTCGTTTGTTTAGCGAACCAAAGACAAGCTGCTCGTGAATAAAGAATCATTTTGACAACATTAATCATGTAGTCATAAGATATTAAGGGTTGTGGCAAGATTTAAAAATTATTGTTTATAGTAAAAGATCATTTGAATCTAATTTAATAATTTTCATTTTATTTTCTTAATTAATGCTTTTAATTGATTATAAATCTTTGTAGTTTTGTAGCCAATTAAATTTTAAAAAAATACTACTCATTAGTTAACTAACCATTGAAATTAAATATCAATTAATCTTCTCAGTCAATAAATGTGAAATTTCAATTAAATGCTCAAAATGGAAAAGAAAAAAATTATAAAAATATAATTAAAATATTTTTCAAAATTTTAAGTGTTAAAAAGCTTAATTAAATTATAACTAAATTAAGACACATCCAATTGAGTTGAAATTTCTACTGAGGTCAGTGACTCACCCTAAACATATTTGTAAATTTTCAAAATTTTTGAAATTAAAATTCATTTTAATAAATTTAAATGTTAATTAAATCACAAAAAAAATTTAATTAATTTAACAAATTCTCAATTTTCTTAAGATTAATTTTTAGCCGTCCCTTGACTACTTGAAATAATTTCATGATTTTTAGGAGTTGAATTTATTTAATATTAATTTTCCAATCTCCAAAATCTTAATCACATTAATTAATCTAATTAAGCCTAGGAACTATTGTAGGACTTAAAGAATGTATAATTAGACCTAATCTATCACCTAGGTGGGATGTCAATTGGGTAGGTATATGAGTTGGCTAATGTGGGTCAACCTTTATCTAAACAAGGTCAATTAGGATCGACTAAGCTTAAACCTCGGTTAAGTCGTGGTCAAACCCCTAGCAATCACTTAGCTCAATCAAAATCTACTAAAACTAACTTAAGTTGAACTAACCTAAGTTAAGTTCAAGTGAGCATTAAATTAAATTAACCTAAACTTAAACATTAAACTTGAATCTAATAAAGCTCTTAATTAAATTATAATTTTAAATAGTCCAATTGACCTAAACTTGAGTGAACACTAAGTATAATATAATATTAAGTTATGTTAATTAATTAACCTTAATTAACTTAATCAAAATTGGACATGAAATTTGAATCCAATCCAATTAAGCTAATCAACTAAGACTTGACTAACTTAGTTAAACTTAGACACTAAACTTAAAATAATCAAATCACATTAAGTTTGTTAATCATACCTTAATTAATTAAGTTGGTCAAAATGAATTAAGTTTTAATATAAAACAAATCAAATTAGACCAAACCAACCAAACTAAGTTAAATATATTTGCTAAATATTAATTAACTTAATTAAAACTCAAATAACTTAATTTAAATCAAAACGTAAACACAAAATAATTAAAACAAAGTTATTAAGTTTACTAGTTAATAGTTGTTAACTTAAATAAATTAATTAAACATAATTAAACTAAAACATAAATTAAATTTAACTTAATTCTAAGATTAGATCAAATCAAGTTTACTTAAATCAATAAAAAAAACAAAATAAGAGAAACAAACATTAAAACACTTAAATCCAACCTCAAAGCTCACTTGTAACACCACTTACTTTTTCGACACAGATCTGTCGGTTGGTTCTTTGGTCAATTATGGCCCACAGCCCAGGCAACCTTCGTTGATTATAGGAAAAATTTAAACTAAATCAAATTAAAACCAAATGAAATAAAAAATAGAATTATAAAACCGGCCAACCAACTTAATTATTATTTTTTAAATAAATCAACAAGATCCTTACACAGGGAAAATATTTTCATACGGAATATGCACGCAACTCTGCGTGCGTACTCCAATAATCTTGCAATACCCCCATAATAACCTATGATATAACCCGCGAAGGTTATTGGGAGGTTGCTGGAGTTATATGTTATTAGAATTAATACCCCAATAACATACAAATAACCCCTCAACAATCTTGAAACAGAGGTTATTGAGGGGTTATTATGCATGCAGTTCTACGTGTATATTCCGTATGAAAATATTTCCCCTTACACAGGCGTGCCACCCTCCCTAAGTGTGTTGCTTGCATCTTACTATGAGCAGGGATTTATGAACAATGTGTTATGAACATCAAAACATAAACACATGAACTACGTCTCACACACCTCACATCAACGTAAATAAGAAAATCTGTTACTCCCCTAACCTTGATTTAGGTTAGGGGATAAACTCTACACTGAGATACACCGAAGAAGATAAACTTACAAGAGAAATAAATTCAATTTCTCTTCTGCTACAAGTCACCAAAAAGAAGCAAAGGGAGAACAATCTTCTTCTTCTTTCTTATTCCTTTACCACAAGGAACTACCTCTGGCACTTCTCTTCCTTCTATCCCGAGGAAGCTCGAAGAAGAAAACTGTGACTTCTCAACCGCTTCACAACATAGGAAGGCGGAAGCGGTTGGCACACGATTGAAGAGACAGGAGGCGCGACTCTTCATGAACAGGAGAAGGAGCTGGAGCAGAATCGCGACGTTTCACGATCGGGGAGGCAGGAGAAGGAAAAATCGGGCTCCAATGCTTAACAATCTCCCACTTGGAGACTGATACACCTGCTACAATATCATCTCCTGGAACTGTCCTCCACTAGCAGCGTCGTCTTTTTCTTCAAACATGAATCGTCCAACTTGAATCCTCTACCTTGAATCCTCCACCTCTACAACTCAAAGCCCCTCTCTTCACTCCAGAAGACCAACTGAAGCTTTGCACAACTTCAATTTCTCAAGAGTAACACACTTAATCAACATATCAGCAGGATCCAAATAGCCTAGCACCTCCAAGCTATTTCCTGGATTACTCGTCTCTGCTTCTTGTATCTGCTTACAACTCCCACTGCATGGGGAATATCTTGCTTCTTCTGAAAGCCTTTTTCAACAAGTCTAGCCTTGTACATTTTACTGTCATTAAGCTCAGTTTTTACCTGGTACACCCACTTGTTGTGTAATGCCTTCTTCTCTGGTGGAAGTTCTGTCAGCTCCAACTTGCTTGAACTTTCATCTTGCAAGATTTCCTCATAGCTCTTTGGTTCTCCATCATCTGTTTGTGGAACAATAGGAATGGGTGCCCCGGACCCACTATCCTCTTCACTTCCATCATCAACAGACAATAGTGCATCATGTACTTCTTCAGATACCACATTTGTGCTATCATTCTCCATCTTCTTGGGATTCCTACAGTTCCTCCTTATGTGCCCAGCCTTGCCACAATTCCAGCAGGTTGTCTGCTGACCAGACTTTGATTTTGGTTTCCCTTTATTTGAGTTCCTGTCATGCTATCTCCCTTTGAAATTAACATTCAATGCCAAACTCGTACCTGGGATCTCGCTAGAATCTTTCCTGCGAACTTCCTCAGCCAAAATTAAATCACGAATATCATCACATTTAAGTTTAGATTTACCTGCAGAATTGCTAACTACCATCCTCGTGGCTTCCCAACTATTTGACAATGATGCCAACAATATCAGCACACGTATCTCATCATCAAAATCAATTTCAACAGATGACAATTGATTTCTGATAATATTGAAATTATTCAGGTATTGAGCAACAGAAACGCCTTGGATCATATTCAAATTGAATAACTTCTTCATCAAGTACACCTTGTTATTCGTTGATGGCTTTTCATACATATCTGACAAGACTCCCATGAGATCTGCAGTCGTCCTCTCCTTAACGACGTTGTGTGAAACAGACCTCGATAGGGTCAATCGAATAACCCCCAAATCTTGTCGATCCAACAAATTTCATTCACTCTCATCCATCCTTTATTGTCCTTTCTCCAATAACGAAAGATGAAGTTTCTTCCCATAGAGGTAGTCCTCTATCTGCATCCTCCAATAAACCAAAATCTGTGTCATCAAACTTGTAGATCCCTGAAACCTTAACTTCATCTGCAGCCATCATTCTTCATCAAATCCGAATAAAGCTCTGATACCAGTTGATATTGCGAGATCTAGATATACACCAGTTGATGTGGTATATCTATAAATCAAACAGAAGAACGATCGACAAAGCGAAAAATAAAATGAGAAAAAACACACCAGAAAAGAACACACAAATTTTTGTGGTTCGGCAAATTGCCTATGTCCACGGAGTTGCAAAGGATTTTACTACTTAAGGAATTTACACGAGTCGTTCACCTCGACTTACAAGGGGAATCCCTCACTTCCACTTCGTTGCTCTCTCTTCTTCTCTCTCTATAAAACGATCACATGAACTTAGCCAAGCTACTACACCTCTCAACCATCAGTGTTTTTAGTTTCACTTCAGGAAAGAAAATAAAGTTGAATGATATGAAAGTAACATTGTATATAGTCAGCTCAACAAATATGCATTATCTATCATTTGTTTGATTGAAGATTATACATCTTGTACAAAAAGTGCATTCATAAAATTATCATTAGAGAACCACATAGTTGACAAAAGTCAATCTTATCTGAAGAGCATTGAATAAAATGAGTTAAATTGGTCACTTTCCAAGGTTAAAATTATCATCATACTTATTCCAAGTTCTACAAATTTTTTACCGAAATTGATTTTGTATTGCAATTAAATTGACTACAAATAAAATATTATTTCCAAATTATAACTTCAATTTACAACAACGTCGCATATCAAAATTATAATGATTGTGCCTGCATATATTTCTAGAATAAAATTGGTTAACATAATCAAAAGTGATACAAAATAACTATTTATATGAAGCATAATTATTTTATTTTTTTTAATTAAATGGTTGTTACCAATTTTATTCCTATTTTTTCTGAAAATTAAGACAAGTTCTCACCTTTTTTTTTTTTTTTTTTTTGTGGATGGTGCTTTACTATGCTTGCTTATGCACCTAACATTCAACAGTTGTTGATGCCTCACGAAGCCTTGTGAACCCAAACTATGAAGGAAAGGACGAATACATGAAGATGGAGGATGGGAAGGCTCATGGGCAACCTTAATTCTGGGTTTGGTTGGGCTTTTTTTATTTTTTTATTTATTTATTTATTTATTGTGTGTGGGTTTATTTACATTATCAGTGGCGTTTGTCATATACATGCGCCTAAAGCCATTATACATGCGCCTAAAGCCATTCATTACTGTAGTGGTGTATGAAGCAAAGTTGAGATAAGAAAAGTAATTATGGTAAGATCTTATTAATAATAATAATAATTATTATTATTATTAACTATTATGTAATTATTATTATTATTATTAACAAAACTCTTACGCCATACTCATAAAGAGAGTTAGCTAAACTTTCGAACTGACGTGGCCATTTGGTATGATCATCTCGATCAAGCAATTCAATCTAGAGGACCTGACAAAGTAATTCACCCATGACATCAAGCAGTATTAGTTAGTTGGGATAGCGCAATCAATTCGCCAAAACAATTATACCGATTGAGGGGGAGTAGCAAACTCAATGCAAAACTCCCAAGTCAGGTCGATAGACCTCGTCTGCTCTCTAAAACACTAGTTGGGATAGCAAAAGAATTACTGGGACTGGTAGAGTAAAATCACCCATGATGAATAGTTATTAATGCAAATCTTTATATAAATATTGTAAAGCCCCACCCCATAAGAAGACAAATTGATAAAACTGATATCCTTTGAGATATGTGTGTCATATTGTATTGTTTGTTACTCATGTAACATGTGAGTTAACCCATCTATCAATATGAGAAGACATTATAGAAAAGTGGATTGATCCCCTAACATTGTATGAGAAGGATCTTCTAGTGAACTTTCTCTCCATCCCAAGTTTTTATCC
>NW_018220327.1:0-329 GCF_001263595.1 Phalaenopsis equestris
GCCAAGTAGCCCAATAGAAACTCTCCTTGAGTTCCTTCATAATGATTATACCTACTAGGTGCTAGAGGGTTGGACCAATATGTGGAACTTCAAGTTGAGTAAAGAGAAGAGTTTTGAGTTTCTAATGGTGAGGGTACCTTTTCTAGTTTTCCAGTAGGAAAGTCCTATGGCTAGACCTAGGCTACTAAAGAAATTTCTAGACCTCAACCAAAAGTGAGGTCAACAAGTGGACCCCGAATAGGTGTGGTGTGCTAGGCGAGTACACCGCACGTATTGGCATTGACCGACGAGATTAACAAGACCAACACAGACTTCTAAATCAACAGACT
>NW_018220328.1:0-4369 GCF_001263595.1 Phalaenopsis equestris
AACTATGAAAATATGAGGTCAGTTTGATTTTATACATCAACGTCCTTCCGAAGCAGGCAACGGAATTTCGGTTCCAGCGACCGACAGCTTCTTACGGGCAACCCCACAAACAAACCATCCCCAAAATAACGCCGACACACCCTCATGGCACCTCTCCCAAATCAGACCTAGAGGTCAGCTCATCCAAATCAAATTGAAGAGCTCCTCTGCCCTCCACCTAAGCACCACAATGCACCCAAACTTGTGCCGTGAGAGCCACCCCATGGCCATCCATTTTTTTAAAAACTCACCTCCACGGACATGGGAGGTGTGCTAAAATATTTCTCAAAGAGAGCCTCCCAAATCACTCACAGAGCTTCTTTGAGATCTCCACAGCCCATTCTAATCACTCCACTGCCTTGATTCCTCGTGTACAACCCTAATTTTGAGCTTACAAATAAGGGTAGAAAAAAGACATCTCTCAAAACTCCACCAAACTTCAATTACTTGTGCCCACACCTTCACAACAGAAAGAGAAGATAAAGCCCCATAAAATTGCCCTCTGAAATAGCCTCCACCATAGCTCTAGACCAACACCTAAAATTGAGGTTGGTTGAATTCATACCTAGGCCTTACACCACAGTAAGAAGCTTAATTCCTAGCCTCCTTGGACCCCAACGAACGTGTCGAGCACCTCTGATTGATACCTCCCTTCTCAGAGCAAAGGTATAAAACTTCTCCTCCTCTAGAGCCTATTTTTTTTCTCCATTTACTTGGGCTTGATTTTATGACACATTAACTGTATGGATGTGTTTGTCTCACTAAGACGAGCATTTTAAAAAAAAAATTCACTTAATTTGGTTGAGAAATGAGAGAGATCATAAGCCTTGAAGGTGGACGGCTCTCGGCCTAAGCCATTGGGGACGATGACCACGTGTCGTCTGATCGCGCGTGTATCAAATGGATGGCCAAGATGAAGCTGGACAAAGCTTCTTTACATAAACAGCGGGATGCGTGGCTGCTTGTGGGGACTGCGGCGTCAAATAGGAGCGCGCCGCGTGGAGTTTCGGAGCTGCCTATGATCTACATGGCGTCGCGTGGATAAGTAGAAAAATAGTGTTTTTTTTTATTTATTTAAACTCCCTAAACTTCAAAAATCCATAACTTTGTGTAGAAAAATCACAAAGTTAAAATAAAAATACCCTCTTGCTCAGTGAACAGAGGAGAATAATGTGGAATAAACTTTAAGTCCATTTGGTGCATAAAGTATTTTTAATTAATTAAACACTATTTGGGATCATTTGATTCTCCATGCATATTGATACATCACCTTGGCTTGAAATTTTGGTATGTTGTAGCCTCTGTCAAGGGAAACATACTTTGACTTTTCCAAACTTAGAGGAGGTTCCTATACATAGATCCATATTTTTTAACATCTTGCACATTATTTCCTTAAAATAATCATGAATACTAGCATATTGATTAGAAAATTCTAACGAAAATTTTGGAAGGTCCACCATGGCCAGAGAAGTCTTTAGAAATAATTTCATGGGTCACGTCATTTAAAATGTAATTAAATTTTACAAACACTAAATCACTAAAATAATTAATTTTGAAAAATATAAACATTGAAATGACTTGATTTTTTATCTCCGCTGTGGTTTATGTTCCAGAGAACTCATTATAAAAAGTTTAAAATATTTTGAGCTTATTTGATAACTTAAGTTGATTTTTAAAGATAAATATCACTTTTGACACTTAAATGATTTTTTAAAAATCAAAATATAACTCAAAAAATTATGAAACTTAGTGTCTTGAGTTCTCTGTGATCTGGGATATTTTATAAAAATAAAATAATATTTAGAATAAAAACTTGAATTTTAACATATAAAATAATTAAAAATTGATAAAAAAACAAAAATAACAAAATTCATGGAAATATTCTAAATTGCTTTCTAATTAATTAAGAACAATTGGAATATTTTTCCTGATTTTCTAAATAAAGATATTGAATTTCAAAGGTTAAAAATAATTTTTAAAGGCTAAAAAATGGATTTCCACTAAAATAATTCCAATAAAACAACGAAAAATCAAAAAAATATGAAATTTGCTCCTCTGGGCTCTCTAACCTCAGAGAGAAGATTTTTCAAAGACACAAAACTTAATTTCATCATTTAAAATATTTTATTTTTACTAAATAACCCATAATTTAATATAATTTTTATAAATCACAAAGAATTCAAAAAACCATGAAATTTGGTTCAAAGGCTTCTCTAGTCTAGGTCTAGCTCCAGTAAAAATTTCAAAGGATTAGAATTTACCTTGATCAAGTTAGAAATTTAATTTGAAAAATCCTATTTTTGCATGAAAATAATTATATAAAATAAATTAAATTCTGAAAAATCACAGTTTCTCCTTTGATGTCTTAACTGACCCATGAATGAGGTAGGATAAAAATTTCAAAGTCATTAGAATTGAATTTGACAAATTATGAAGTGTTAGAACCTTAGGGGAAAATGTGTAATTTTGGAAATTTAGCCTTAATTAACATTTAGGCTTAAGTCAATTATGACCACTTAAAGCTTAACCTTTTCAAAACTAATTAAGACACTTACCTAGGTCTTAAGGGCTTAGTGGTGGCTTAGGGCAAATCAAAATTGACTAAATGAGGTTTAGAGAAATAAACATAACATAATCAAACATCCTTAAACACCACTAAGCCTAATTAAAAAAATTGGCTAAGTGTTCATGTTACACCAACTTGCCCTTTAAGAAAATTCACTCACATAATATTCAAATTAAATGATAAATGATCATTACCCCTTTCTTAGGGATAATTAAGACATCAATATTCATTGAGCATTAGAAGTATTCACAGGATGAACCGTTAAACAACATAATAAGTTTAAATGGACTTTTGGCTTTTCACCAGTTGGTGAGAGGGAGGCATGGACCTGCTTCCTCCTCCTAACTTGTTGGATACCTCAGAGGTCTATTAAACTTAATATACTTTGCTCAATGAAGTCATCCTTAGTCATCCTTAATTAAACTTTTCAAAATACAACATAGAGTTAGAAAACTAACAGAACTTTACTTTTCCTGCTCTTCATAAATGCCCTCACATGCATTTTTAAGTTTCAGGTGGTGGAACGAGAAGACTCGCAAGGTACGCTTTTACAGTTTATAGTACCGTTTTTTTATATCTTTTCCTTACATGCTTCTCTTTATGCTTATGCTATTTCCTGTATTTACCTACATGTATGAAAATAACATAAATTTGCATGTTAACCAAAACAAAAGCCCAAAACCAAAATAATAATCAAACAAGATAAAATCCACCGCCACGACATTCAAAATATAAAACAACTCAACATTTAATCACAACAAAAATACAATTGCAACAAAATTAAGATGTCTCTATCGGATGATCGGGAATCCCTCGGAGGAGGTAACCTACGGTTGCTAACGAAGCTCACACGGTATAAATGAAATTATGGAACTCATTAAGTTGGGTTTAGTAAGTTCATTTGGAATAAATCCAATAGAAAATATTGGTTTCGGAACGAGGAAACCGTAGTATCCTAATCGGTGTCGCTCTAATCAACTTTAATATGCCCTCATAAAATTTAAAGAATTTCAACCATAGGGCCTCCTGACTTGACATTATAACTTGACACACTAAAAAGCTCAAACTCTTCGCGGTGAGGAACCTCGAGCTAGCATGTTGGGCAGCACGACCATCTTCAACAGCAAAACCTGTCTTCCCCAGCTAAACCAATCTTCCTTCCTTAGACTTAAACAACAAAGCCATAGGACTTTGAGGTTACTTGCTTTTGCAACGTAAATCCTCACATCATCTTTAAGCCTTTGCATAGCCCTACTATACATTATAAGCCCTAACTAGTCTTAGGATTTTGAGGTTGTCGTTTGTCACGACCTAAATGCTCATATCTTCTATTCTTTTTGTGTGATCGTTTCACACAAATGTAATCCCTAACTAATAAAATTGGTAGGATGAAACACAAATTTTTCTTCTCGAAATTTAAACCAAACATTAGGATAGCTTGGGAAGTCACCGGGGTTCTTCTCTGGATCCATGACATCCCCTAGTTCTTCCTCCTTTGGATTCTACAATAAAATGTTCCAAATTTGAACAAATCCCCATTCACACCTCTTTGCCCGATCTCATTAGAAAGTCCTGCCCTTTGAAACTCCTTGAAGATAATATTTCCTGAATTTTATCGAGAGTCTTCTTAAGTGATGTTGGTCATTTATGATGTAATTAATGTTGGTCATTTAAGATGTAATTAACTATACGGGCTTGCCCTTATAGGAAGCATGTCCGAACCCAACTTAATATAAACCCTATTTAATCCTTTATATTAAATAG
>NW_018220328.1:4705-8246 GCF_001263595.1 Phalaenopsis equestris
TCCTTGGACTTCGGGACTAGCTGTTCAACCATCTTTTAACAGAGGGTTTCAGAAGACCATTAAGGACTCTTTAAATTTTTATATGGGGTCGGATCCCCAATAGGTGTGTCAGTGGACTAGTTCCACCTAGGCATTTTCTGCCACTAATTGGGTCCCGCACTGGGTCTTAAAATATTTCACGTCTCCCTTCCAAATTTGATTTGTTATTCCACAAAATAAACCAAATCTTTTTTTGCTGCGCGCACTTTGAAACTTTTTTGCATTAATTAAATTTTACACCACTTAATTTTCTTTTTAAAATACCCATAAATTAAGACCCTCCCGGTCTACAGATCAACCTTTATTTTCAGTGCTTGGACTAAAGATTACGAGGTTTTTTTCCATATAGCTAACCCTAAAGTTTTCTGTTTTTAAAGCCTGCTACAATGGCCTACCCTACACTAACTTTTTCGTGCAACCTGCCGACAAGTCACGAAGCCCGCAACATCGCTCCTACCATCAAATTTGGAGCCGGATTCGAAGATCTTGAGGTCATCCTCGGGAAAGCTCCGTTTGTCGGGAAAGCTCCGTTCTCGGGAAAGCTCCGTTTGTGGTAATGAAGATTGCTGCTTCGGAAATACAAGAACCATATGCAGAATTTAATTTGAACTGCTTTCAAGACTTCCCTACCTGCAAGAAGGCTAAAGCTGCTGTCGGCACGGGACCCCCCAAACAAGGGGAAGGAAGTGATGATTTTTGAAGATCCGACTAAGGGATTAACTTTCCCACCACCCGAGTTTGAAATTGGGTCAAGCTCAAGGAATGTACCACTGACTCGAACTCAAAGGAGGAACCGCAACAGAAGGGTTCGTAGGGCCATTAAAGCTCAAGCTCTCGAGGAGACACCCATTGAGGAGGAACCTCATCAAGATGAAGAAGTGCTACCAGAAATTTATCCACTCCTGCGAGAGAGTAGATTCCATCCTCTGACAAATACTGATGGATATGAGTGTTTCCGGAGGATCGCTGCCGCATTACCATCACTTCATGAACACAGTGAGGAGGAAAAGAAGTTCACTCTATAACTCGAGTTAGCGCAGTTTTTAGAAGGCTTGCTACTTAGAAGGATGTTTGGTTAGCGAGTTAATTAAACGAGTGGGATATGCAATTTCCCCTTGCGTAAAGAAGGAAATTTTGAAAGGCGTCAAATACGCCAGACAATCCCGTAAGACAACTGGAGCACCGCCTACTTGCATTCCCATTTTTCTTCTCTTAGGGAACAGAGTTGATACCACAGCGATTACTACTGATCATACTGCCACCAGGACCACAGGCCATCAACTGGTTGAGTCGAGACTGGGTCCGAAGTTCTTACCCGTCATTCCTGCAATCCCATAGATAAAAACAAAGCGATTACCTGACGCTGTATCCGGTCTACACCATGGGGAGCATACCTTCCCTCGACATAACGATGTTTCTACTAAGACGCCCCGTCCTGAGACATTATCATAAAAAAAGAAGAGGGTATGGGTACCCAAGGTCATTGCACCGATACAGTTCAGTGAGCTTGCAGGACAGGAAGTAAAACCAGTGCCTGAAATATCTGACATCGTTGTGACAATAGCCAGCGAGATGGAGGACAAGTAGAGGATATCCATCAAGGTCCTCCATATCTTAAAGCAATCAAGGAATCAATAATTGAAGAGAAAGTTGAGAAACTCAGGATTGAGATTTCCAAGTTAGCTCGAGAGCACGGAGTTTCTGTCAATAGTGACAATGAAGATTTTGATTACAATGATTACCTGGAGGAGGATTTCATGGATGTCCATGTGATCGAAACCAGAACTACAACATCTGCACGTGAGGCTCAACCTCACACCAAAGAGAATGCCATAGATGAGCTGCATAGGGTTATCCTCCTAAGGCATGAGCAAGCCAGTACAAGCACCGAGATTGGCTTCTCCAAAGATTAATTAGCCAGAAATCATACACATCACAGATGAAAGAAGAGAGGCTACTTCAGCAGATAAAGATGAACGACCAAAGAAAGATTCTCCATCAAGTGCCATGCCAGAAAAGGAATTCAAGCAAATGGTTGAACAAATGCGGGACGTCTTAGCCCAATCTAAGGTCGGTGCATCAATTTTAAAGGGTAGACCTTACCCAGAGGAGTTCGATGTTGTACCTTTCACCAAGGGTTTTGTGGCCCCAAACTTTAAGATATTCGATGGGAGAGGAAATCCCAGACAGCATATAGCGCATTTTAGAGCCAACTGTGGCAACACGAGAAATAATGAAGCTCTTCTCTGCTAGCAATTCGTCAGCAGCTTGTCAGGAATCGCTTTTGACTGGTACACTGACTTGCCCAACGGGTCAGTTAAAAAATTTTCTGTATTGGAACAACTATTTATGATAAGATTTGTCGGGGCGCAACATCATGTGTCTATTGGAGAGCTCATGATGGAGAAGCAAAAGCCCAGCGAAACTTTGGCAGAATACATTTTAAGGTGGAGAAACCTTAGCATGAAATGTGAACCTAAGCTACAGGAACATCAAGAGATTGAGATTCGGAGCATTCATGGACCAACAGCTTTCATGCTTAAGAGACTCAACATCAAATCCTTCGAGAAGCTACTTAGTAAAGCCAACAGTCTTAAAGAAGAAATGAAGCACATGGAGCCACATGAAAAGGCTAAGGTGACCAGAGTGTTTGAAAAGAAATCAGGAGTAGTCACGACTGTCGATAAAGGAAAGTAGCCGATAAAGATATATGCAGAAGAACATTGCCAGTCTTCATCACAATACTCTCAGAAACAGAGCACTCAATCCAACCAATGGCTGCCTCAGGAGGGATCACCTCGAATAGTGGGTAAGAGAATATCCCTATTAGAGCGACATAAAGTTGTGTATTCTTTCAAGGATGAAGCCATAACTAAAATATTCAAAAGCCTGATGAAGAAACCAGAATTCAAACTACCTGATCCAAAGAAACCCGAAGAGGTGGATAAGAAGAATGAACCAAATTCTTGCCCATACTACCGGTTGCTTAGGCACATTATAGACAAGTGTTTCATCTTTAAGGACTGGCTCAAAATCTCAAAGATGGGAATATAACAACCCCGATAGAATATTTAAAAGAACCTGAAAAAGGTTCCATAAGCATGATTTCAGCCGAGCCAATCTCCCCGATCGATCCGTATGCTAGAATAGATGGATGGAGTACAACTTGGGATGAACTCAAGAGGTTCCTTAATTAAATGAAGGATTCATCGAAACAAGCTTCTACAAATACCGAGGAAGAATGAAATGAGATTTAGAATAGATCATCCAAGAAAATACTGAACAAGATACAGTTTGCATCAAAACAAGCCCCCATTCAGAGTCTGCAACATACCGAGCCGGACATGAAAGTTTCTTCGGGAGATCAGTCATCGTCAAGGACAAAGAACAAGAAGAAGAAAAGCGTCACTACACAGATTTATAGCACAAGGGGTAGGATAGGGACTGCCTCTACTAGATTGGTTGTCTCGGATTCGAGGAAGAAAATCCTCGAACCCTTGAC
>NW_018220328.1:8945-10649 GCF_001263595.1 Phalaenopsis equestris
AACCGTCCGCTCTACATCTCCGTCAACATTGGCAGATTTGTGTTATCTAGAGTTTTAGTGGATCCTGGAGCATATCTTAACTTGATAAGCCTACGGACATTGGCCGATTTGGATATTGAAGCTCAAGACCTTACAACCGATAGGATGATGTTAAGAGTATTCAACCAAAAGGGAGAAAGAGCCCTTAGATCAATTACATTACTTATGAAGGTTAGAGAACTTGTGACAATCGTTAAATTTCATATCATCGACGACGATACCTTAATGCTCTATTGGGTCGACCATGGATTCATGAGCACAATATGCTTCCATCATCTCTACACCAGTGCATCAAATACCGCGAAGATGGTCAAGAAAACTACATCAAGGGAGACCTACAACCATTTTTAGTGCATGAAATTGGTATCCATGAAGATGCTGCCTACTACATGTCTCTAAAGAAGACTATCTTCTCGTGCGATATTTTGACAAATAAAAATGAAGATTCAGAAGAATCACAAAGAGGAAGCCAAACAACTCCACTTCAACAATCTTCTACCACTCCCTTACAACGAGTTGGTGGAGGTTCTTCTAGTTCACACACCCGAGGTCGAGGCCGAGAACGTGGACGAGGAAAGATCAATTTAATTGTTGAACAAACTAGGCCAACCATCAACATTAGTGATGAAGACAGTTCTGAAGATGAAATAATAATGATAAAGCAGAAGAAACCTTAGTACAAGATATCCCTATAAGATACAAGGAATAATGAATATTAAACAATGTATGATTGGATAAACCACTATGTGAATTCTATGACCCTTACTATGATTCTCCCTCAAAAGATCGAGAGTTTAAAGGTCAAGGAAGTCCATAGTGTTGGTTCAAAGCCGATGAAATTTTACCGTGCTTCTACCTCTACTGAGCTTGAAAAACATGTAAATTTGGATGTTGATTCTAATGAATTAATGGAATTACATTTTGGTTACTTCTGGTTACTTCTCGCCATGTGTTCAAAAGTTAATTCAACAGGGACACTTACCAAAAGAAATGCCAAAAGATAAATTTTAACTTCTTGAAAAACTATGGATTGCCAAAAGTTGAACTCCCAATTCAAAAGGTCTCAAATTTTGTACAATTGGACCAGTCAATGATTCTAAATTTTGCATGGTTGTTACTAGTGAGTCAGAAGAGGATTGCCTCGATGTAGAGGATGACTCTACTGATCAACCAATAGAAGATACTCCATCATCTCCGCCAGAGTTTGAGGATGAGGAAATTAAATCTACTATTGATGAATTGAAAGAGATTAACCTTGGGACTGAAGAATGACCCTGACTTACATTTATAAGTTTTCTACTTGATGACGAAGAATCTGCAGAATTGGTCAAACTATTAGAACAACAGAATTCAAAGATTGCTTCGCAAAGATTGCTTCACATGGAGTTATGATGAAATGCCAGGACTGTCAGCAGAGGTTGCAGTACATAGACTCAGGGTGGACAAAAATATAACCCCAGTAAAACAAGCTCCGAGGAGAATACGCCTTGAAATAGAACAACAAGTCATCACCAAAGTCAAGAAGTTGATAGATGCCAACTTTGTGAAACAGTAGTAGTATCTCATATGGTTGGCTAATATTGTACCTGTTAAGAAGAAAAATGGACAGATTCGCGTTTGTGTCGACTTTAGAGATTTGAACAAGGCATGTCCAAAAGACGAGTT
>NW_018220328.1:10705-13552 GCF_001263595.1 Phalaenopsis equestris
ATCATCGGGATACAACCAAATCAAGATAGCTCCCGAGGATGCAACACTTACAGCCTTCAGAACTCCGATTGAAATTTTCTGCTACACAGTGATGTCGTTCGGCCTAAAGAACACTGGAGCAACATATCAACGTGCAATGACGAAGATTTTTTACGACCTCATTCACAACCAAGTAGAATGCTACGTGAATGATTTGATCATCAAAAGTAAACAAAACATAGACCATTCGTACGATTTGAGGTTCGTGTTTGAACGGTTACGATGATATGACCTTAAAATGAATCCCTTAAAGTGCTTCTTTGGTGTTTCCTCGGTGTTACCTCCGGGAAGATTCTAGGATTCGTTGTCCATCATCTGGGAATCGAGATCGACCCGGATAAGATTAAAGCTATCTTGGAAATGCCTCCTCTTAAAACCTTGAAACAGCTACATTCCTTCCAGGGAAAGTTGGCATATCTGAGACTCTTTATTTCTAATCTCTCAGGTAGGTGTCAGCCTTTCTCGGCATTAATTAAAAAGGATGCAAAATTTATTTGGGAAGAGACATGCCAGCGGGCCTTTGAGGACGTTAAACAATATTTAATGAAACATCTTGTTTTGGCAGCCTCTATCCCAGGGAAATCGTTGATACTTTATACCGCGGCTTTGGATGACTATCTCGGAACACTCTTAGCCCAAGTCAATGATGAGGGTAAGGAAAATGCACCTACTACTTGAGTCGTCGTCTAATACTGATGGAGATAAGGTATCCACCTATTGAGAAGCATTATTTGACATTAATTTTTGCCGTCCAAAAGCTTAGACATTACATGCTTTCTCATAAGAATACCCTAATATCAAAAGTTAATCCATTGCAATATCTGATGACCTGATCAACACTCTCCAGATGTTTGGCAAGATGGTCAATAATCTTATTGCAATTTGATATAACTTTTGTTCCCCTCCGTGCTATCAAGGAACAGATACTAGCAGATTTCCTCGCTGCACACCCACTGTCAGCTGGGACCTCTCTCAACAACGAGTTACCAGACGAGCAAATCCTACAAATGGAATTTTCTAGATTTCTAGTGCGCAGTGCTGGGAAATGTACTTTGATGGCGCTTCGTCAGTCAGGAAAGACAAAGGATCAAGCACAGTTATACCAGGCAAGCATAGATCAGTTTGAGCTTTATTACGCCAGATAAGGGTCTGTTGAGGTTCTCATACCACCTGACAGCTTTGCACCAACAATGAAGATTAATATGAAGCTTTAATCACCGGATTGGAATTGGCAATCTCAATGGATATAACAAACATTGCCATTTATGGTGACTCTCAACTTGTCATCCAGCAAGTGGTCGGACAATACAGAATTCTGAAACCAAGACTAGCAGAATATCACCGATACATAATGAAGCTCTTGGAGTAGATTCTTGAGGTGACTTTCTACCAGATTTCTTGGGGAGATAATGCCCATGCTGACGCTTTAGAAAAACTCGCTAAGGAAATGGCGTGTCCCCCGAAGGATTCCATCGAATTCACGGTGCAAGGAAGATGAGTCTTGTCTCAAAACGACTTCAAAACTCTACACAAGCTTGGAAAAGAAGAAATAATAAATACAGTTGCAGACATCAACAAAGATTGGTGCAAGCCATTAATAGAATATTTGCAAGCTGGAAAGCAACCAGAAAATAAGTCTGAGGCGCACCACATAACAAGGAGGGCTATGTCTAACGCCCTGGTAGGAAATGTTCTCTATAGAAGATCATTTGACCAGATGTGGCTACGGTGTTTGAGCAGAGCCTAAGCAAAGAATATTGTCAAAGAAGTACATGCCAGATTGTTTGGTGTTCACTAGTGAGGGCCAAAAATGAAAATGACGATCAAAAGACTTGGGTATTATTGGCCAGCAATGATGTTCGATTTCATGGATACAACCAGATAATGTCACCAATGCCAAGTGCATGAGGTGGTCTTACACCAGCCTCCAAATGTGCTACAACCAACTGTTGCCTCGTGGACAGTCGAGTGTTGGGGCACAGACATAATAGGTTTGATAGACCCTCCATCATCCAGAGGACACAGGTTTATACTTACCGCTACATATTACTTCTCCAAATGGGCAGAGGCAGTACCGTTACGCGAGGTTATGACACAGCACATCCTTCAATTTTTTGAAAGCCAAATCATTTACCGTTTTGGAGTACCGTGAAGAATAATTTTTGAAAATGTGACAGCTTTCAAAAGTACAAAGATCAACAATTTTTTCAGAAGATATGAGATAGATTGGAGATACTCTAGAATTTACTATATCATAGCAAATGGTCTTGATGAAGCTTTCAACAAGACACTGGTACAAATTTTGAAGAAAAAATTGGATGAAAACAAAAGGGATTGGCACAACAAACTATTAGAAGCCTTGTGGGCCTACCGGATGATTTTCACGACTCCCACTCGGTGTACACCCGATACGCTCGTGTATGGGGCCGAGGCCGTGCTACTGCTAGAAATTCAGACACCATCTCTTAGAGCCGCCGTTGCCGACCAACTCACAATAGAAGAAAGTGCAAAACTCAGACTTTAAGAACAGGAGAGTCTCGAGGGAAAATGACTAGAAGCACAACAACATTTGGAGCTCTTTTAGGCAAAGGTGGTACAAGCTCATGAAAAATTGGTCCGCCCAAGGACATTCAAAGTTGGTGACCTCGTGCTTGTGCTCAAAAGACCTATTCTTGCACGCCGCAAAATAGGTGGAAAATTCAAGCTAACTTGGCAGGGACCATTTGTTGTTGAGAAGCTCTATACAAGAGGAGCCTACCAGTTAGTGGACTTCCAGGGCGAAAGACCCAGGTTGCGGATACGTCGACT
>NW_018220328.1:13758-54668 GCF_001263595.1 Phalaenopsis equestris
CTCTTCACCAAAACAAACAAAAATTTACTTTAATAAATACTTTGTTTTGTTCTTGTTCATGCCAAGCTTTGGCCCACTGACGTTTTTTCTGTCATCTGTAGAAAAATGTCAGGACAGAGGCTGATCTTTGCCTTCCAGGACGGCTGGAACCTTGCACTGAATGAGGATATGACGCCGCAAGGAGGTGTCATAGATTTCAACGTGGATTTCAACCAAGTTGATATGGACTACGAGGGTCCTCTAATGGACGTAGTCAACAGTAAAGAAAAGGAGGGACTGCCTTCACTGTTGAGGGTAACCACTCAAGACAATGTGTCATGCAAAGGTAAAAATGTGATAGCGGAACGAGATCTGATGGAGGGGCCCAGCCGTCTGCCCTCCATGGTAGCTACTCCAGTAAGTAGACATATCATTATCAAGTAATATAAGTCTTTCTGATTAAGTCATGAATATCAAACCCATAGGGAAAATGGTTTTATGCTTTTATGAATTTAGAAATTTTAGATGATAAAAATATACTTAACAAAATATTCTTACTTAAACTTAAGATGCTAAAATAGGAATGCAAATTCGATTATTTTTGTAATTTTTTGGTTTATGAAAATAAAAGAAGAAACTAATTAACTTAAGTAAATACTTGCAAGATGAAGGTTATATAAATAAAATATCTTTTTCCATATCATAAATCAGTAATAAGTAGAGAAATTCTATTGTGGAAGTATTCAAATTGTGTTGAGCCAAATAGGAGCAATAGTATTCTTTACCCTTACTAGAGATGCTAAAAAGAACATTGGCTAATTTATAGTTTGAATGTTCTTAAAGACGGGCTAGGCAGGAAAGATACTAGCTCTCACTCTAGAGTTCCCTCTTCTCTCTCCACCTGGGGGCTAACATCTCATATCAAAACCTAAAACTATAAACCTTTCATTCAATGCCATGAACTTCATTCTCATCCATGAAATCAATATGTGATTCTAACCATTTATTGAATGAGGCAATATCACCTCGGATCTAACATGTTCTCACAACAGGTATTAGCATCTTAATTGGAAAAATTAAGAAGTAAATGAAGTGCAAAGTTTCAAATCATCACAACTTCTTCCAACAATGAAGCTTAATACTTCGTACAACTTCCTTTCAACACTTAATCACTTATCATTTTAAGGAAAAAGATAAAGGAAACAACTCCAAATCCATGAAGAAAACATAACCACACATGAGTTTAAAAGTAGAAATCATGCTCACAAAAATGAAATCTAAATTAAAAGCAAGTGTAGTCACAAAGATAAACACTTATCTCAAATCCTCTCCACCAAATGTCTTGAAGTTCCTTTTGATTCTCTTCCTTCACTTACAATACAAACTAACGCCCAAAATAAAATAAAATTGGCTGCCGATAGTGGCGATGACGGCGACTTAGATGGATGATGCTTGTAAAGTTGATGGGTGGTTGGCCTCCTCTCTTGGAAAATCTAAGTCTTTTCTTTTAAAAATCCAATGAGTACCTTGGTGTCTCTTCAAAAAGGTGTCTTCATTCAATGAATCTTCTAACAATTGCTTCATCAAAAGCCAATTCAATGAATTTTCATGTCCATGGGCTATTTCCCTTGTTTTTACCAAGGGTTGCTTCAACCACCTCTTCAAAAATCTATTCAAATTAAATAATTCATCTCATAACTACATCTGACACTTAAGCGTGAGGTACCTAGTGCTTAGGCATTACTCCTCTGGCGCGTAGGCGCCAATCTTGGGCCTTAGGCGCCCCAGTTAATTTTGGCTCTTTTCATCATTTTTGCTTAAATTTTACCCTTTCACACCCCTTTTAGCATTTTTCATCCATTTGACTGTAATTGAAAGAAAAACAAACAAATACCTTTCATTAAAGCGCAATATCTCAAAAATAGGTTAAAAAATGGGTATAAAGACACTATATATTTTATGTGTATCATGTAGGTAGACCTAAGAGATGGGTTAGGTCTAAGATGAGTTAGAGCTAAACCATTAGACTTGGTCTAATTTAGGTTAGAATTATTGTTAGATTATGTTTAAGATGAGTCAAGTCTAAAGGGGTGTTTCTTAACCTTTGGGTCCAATGTTATACCCAAGATGGTCTATTGATGTTTGGGTTTAATGCAGGTTAGACCGAAAGATTGGGTTTAGGTCTAATGTGAGTTAGACCTAAACTAATTCTAAGTTTGATTAGACTGCGGGTTTAGGTTTAGGCTTAGTGTGGGTTAGACATAAAGGGTTTAACTTGAGTCCAATTTGAGTTGAACCTAGGGTTTAAGTTTATGATTAATTTGGGTTGGTCCTAAGGGTTTGGTTGGGTCTAATTTGGGTTACACCTAGGGTTTAGGTTAGGTTTAAAATAAGTTTGACTTAAGGTTTATGTTAGGTTAATTTTGGGTTGACCCTTAAGATTAGGTTTAGTTCTAATGTTGGTTAAAGCTAAAGCTTGAAGTTAGGCCCAATTTGGGTTGGACCTAAGGTTTAGATTTTGGTCTAATGTTACTTAGAACAAAGTATTAGGGATTGAACTAAGTCTAGATTTTGTTTGATAATATACGGTTCTCAAAATTATGCTAAGTCTAAGGTTGGTTACACATAGTGATAGAGTTATGTGTAATTTAGGTTAGAGCTAGAGGGGTTTCGGTTAGGCATGAGCTTAAATGGATGGGGTCCAACGGTGGATTCACTTAGGTCTAAATTAAGTTAGACTCGACCCAAACCCAAACTCAAATTAAGCTAACCATAAATCATTAATGGTATGTCATGGTTAAGGGGGCTAACCGTGTGGTCAAACCCTTAAGACTCTACTAGGTTAAGCTCCTAAGCTTGGATTAATAATTAAATTTTAGTTTGAGGAACAATTTGGGCCAAAATGTAATTTTTTTTATTTTTAAAATGTTACCCTTAGCCTCCTAATTTTTATTTTAAGATTCTTAAAGGTAGAAATTGTCATTTTAGGCATTATTTTTTGTCTAAATTTTTCATGTTAATTTCCTTCTTTAATTTTTAATTTTTTATTTTTTTTATAATTATATTTTAAAAATAATTCTAAATTCGGTAAAAAAATTGATCATTTCAATGTTAGAGAGATCTGTAAACCTTAGAGAAATCAGGAAACATTCTCAAGAACAGAGGCAAAAATCCCTAAAAGTTTCATATTTTATGGGTTTATATTTAATTTTTAATAAATAAAATACTCTTTAAAGAATTTAATTAAATTAAAGTTTTCATTTAATTTTTTATGTTTTAATTAAATATATTTATAAATACCTTTTAGGCTTATATTTTTATTTTCAAAATTTTAGGGTCTATATTTAATTTTTAATAATAAAATACTCTCTTGAGTATTTAATTAAATAAAAATTAACTATAATTCTTTTACTTTATATATACTCTGAATAGATATAAATTTGGTAAAAAAATGATCATTTCAATGTTAGGGAGATCCCCTAATCTTGGATAATCATGAAATATTCCCAAGATTAGAGGGAAAAGCCCATGAAATTTAAAATTTCTTGGGTTCATATTTAATTTTTAATAATTAAAATACTCTCATGGTTATTTAGTTTATCAACATTAAATACAATTAATTTTTTTATTTTTATTATTTTCTCCTCTATTCATTGAGTTCAGTTGCTTTTTTATTTTATTATTATGATTTTTCTATACTAAGTTATGAATTTACAAAACAAAATAAATTAGATAACAAATTTTTTTCTTAGCAATGTATTCTTACTTAGACTATAGATGCTATAATAGGAATGAAAATTTGACTCTTCTTGTAAATTTTTTATAATTCAATATAAAGTAAGCAACTAATTAACTTAACTAAATACTTGCATGATGAAGGAAATATAAGTAAAATATCTTTTTCCTTATCATGAGTTAGTAACAAGTATATAAATTCTTTTGTGGAAGTATTCTAATTGTGTTGTGCCAAATAGGAGCAATCATATTCTTTTCCCTTACTAGAGATGCTATTAAAAACATTGGCTATTTTATAGTTTGAATAGTCATGAAGATTGGTTAGGTAGGGAAGATACTAGCTCTCACTCTAGATTTCCCTCTTCTCCCTCCACCTGGGGGCTAACATCTCGTATCAGAACCTAAAACTATAAATCAAATTGAGGTCTTTAGCCTGTCACTATAAAGTCCTCTAATTCTACACCCTTCAAGGTTTATTTCCAAATTTTATTTGCACTCAACCCCATGAACTACATTCTCATCCATGAAATCAAATGTGATTCTTACTATTTATTGACTAATAAAATACCATCTTAGATCTTACATGTTCTCACAACAGGTATTAACATCTTAATTGACCAAATCAAGAAGTAAATGAAGTACATGGTTTAAGAACATCCTAACCTCTTCCAATCTTATAGTTTAATACTTCACACAACTTCCTTTCAATACTTAATCACTTATCACATTAAGGTAAAAGATAAAGAAAAATACTCAAAATTCATGGAGAAAACACAACCACACTTGAGTTTAAAAGTAGAAATCATGCACAAAAATAAGTACACAAACAAGAAGTCTAAATTAAAAACAAATGTAGTCACAATGATAAACACTTATATCAATTCCTCTCCACCAAATGTCTTGAAGTTCTTTTGAATTCTCTTCCTTCACTCACAATAAAAACTAAAACTCAAAATAAGAAGAAAAGGTGGTCGGCGGGAGCCGTGATGGGCAGTGGCGGCGTGCGGTTTTTTTGGGGATGATTGATGGTTGGTTGTGGATGGCCTCTTCCTTTGATGATCCAAGTCTTCTTTAATAAAAATCCAAGAGAAGTCTTGGTATCTCTTCAAAATGTGTCTCCATTCCATGAAGCTTCTAGAATTTGCCTCCTTTCAATAGTCAATTGAAAGAATTTTTGTGTCCATGAACTATTTCCCACATTTTTACCAAGGGTTATTTCAAACGCCCATTCAAAAGTTCATTTGAATTCAATGAATTGTCAAATAACTACTTCTGGGGCTTAAGAGTGGGGTACTTGGTGCTTAAGCACGACTCTCTCTGTTTAAATGGTGTGTAAATGCCAGTCTTGGGCGCTTAGGCGTCTTAGATTATTTTTGCTCCTTTTTCATTTTTACTCTAAATTTGGTTCTTTTTCACTCCTTTTACTATTTTTCATACATTTGATTGTACCTGAAAGAAAAACATGGAAATAACTTTTATTAAAGCATAATATCTTAAAAATAGTTATAAAAATGTGTACAAAAAGACTATAAATTTTAGGTGTATTAAAATCCCCAAAACTTAAAAAGTTATTTTCAAGTGACACTTCAATCTTTAAAAACTAAATAAGTAGATTATGAATATGAGTTTCTTTAGAAGTTTCTAAAATTTTGATGTAGAAAAATAGTAGTCCAATTTCAAAAAATATATTAGTAAATGAGACCAAATTAGAGTTTAGAAATTTTTAATGTAAAAAAGTATGAAAATATGAGTTTCTAGCTAGTTCAGAAATATTGTAGATTATCCAAATATATAGTTTAGGCATTCTATCATCTTCACTTAAATTTTTTTGTTAAGCATAATTTTACTTACTATATTATATTCTTAAGCTTAAGAGTTTCTCAAGTCTTATACTTTTAATAGATCAGATGTGGAACCATATTTTGATTAGGCACTAATCCTCAAGCTTCACCTCCCTTTTCCAACTTTTCTTTTTCTTTTTTTTAAAGAAAGGATTACATCTGGATATGCCTTTAATGATTTTGAATTCCACTCTTCCTTTCCCAAAGCAAAGAGTTGATATATTTCCTTCACTTAAGAGCATAATAATAGTTTTTGAAAATTACATTCAATGAAAGAAATTTAAGTTTTGAAAATAAAAGTCTAATTCTTCTATATTTTTAAAAATACAATTTCTCCTATTAAAGATAGTTAAACTATATTTATCATGTCCTCACTAAAAACATTTAACTTTAAGCTTTTCTTCATTACTATAAATTTTAACTAAATTCTCTTACTCGTTTCTATACTCAAAATTTTACTTCCCTAATATAACTTCATATACATGATCATTTTTCTTCAAATCAAAATCAAAATCATTTAGTTGAAATACATTTCAGAACAAATGAAGTTTAGGTTTTTTTAGAAAAATTTTCATCCCCTCCCCCAAATTAATTTTTTTTAAGAAAAATAAAACATTTTAGCATCATATGTATATATTGACAGGAGTGAAAATTTAAAATAACATGCTAACTGAAATTTTTACATCCTAATATAGAAGTACAAAAATTAAAAATAGGAGTAAAAATTACGTTGGGGGAGAGGATAACATAAAAAGCAAACAAACACACTAACAGACATTCACAACTGCAACATAAAAAAAATATCTGGTAGTAAATTGAAAATTTTAAACATGAAGTTCTTAAGTAAAAGTTAGCAATCTCTAAACCTTCCTACCTTGCTAAGATCTCAGAAATAAGTTTAGCACACACTAATTAAATACAATAAACAACACAATTAACACAATTACTACCACATAAACAATAATACATCACAATAGTGTCTACCAGAATAAAACACAAACAAAACTAACAGTTTCAGCAATTACAACTCAAAATACAACAAAAGTACAGTATAACTGCACCACAAACTGTTCACAACAATCCATAAAAAAACTAAACTAAACTATAGAACCAGTCTAATCAACTTCTTACTCAGCATCACTCTCATCACTATGCCAAGTAGTTGCAGGCTCATATGATGGATATCTTGGATATTGAAGGAAAACTACTTTTTGTTTACCTCTCATGAGGCTTTCCATAGATGAGTTTTATTCTTCCTCATAATCACTACGTCTTCCCATATATCCATCTATATGCTCTGCAAAATTTTCTAAATTTAATGCTTACTAGCATCATAGTTAATGTTGTCCAAAATCCTCTACAATAGTTGTGACTGAGAATCAGATCCAGAAGTCTAACCCTGTGATGTAGAAGCATGTGAAGTGGAAGCTCGAGAGGTTGAAGCAGCTGAACTTCTAGAAAATCCACCCCTCTAGCCAAAAATAGAATGATGTGAATAAGACTTCACATTCACACTAGTAATAGGCTTGAGTGGCTACAATATCTTCTCCCAGCTATCAAATCTAACTCCAGCCTGCTCCCATAATGAAAAGATTGAGGATGCAAATCCCAAACTTGCAGTGGTAGCAAAAATGATAGAACTGGTAATAACACTATGAATCAAAGCTCCAATGTCCATGATTTTGAACTGCTGAATACAATAGTTCAAAGTTGCTCAATCATGGGCCACTTCACTAAGATGATTGGTAGGCAGCAGACGAGCAGAAATAAAGTAGTTTCATGCCTTTGCAGTGGCATCTAACTTCAAAGTGTGGAAGTTAACTCTCCTTTTGTTGGTAAGTTTCTATAATCATCTTACTTCAGTCAATGATGAAATAATTTCATCTAACTCCTCCTCATTTGGACTATAGCTCAAATAAAGCGATAAAGAACTCCGGGAAAAATGATAAAACTGATTTATTACCTTAGATGAGAAAGGCACTGTCTTTCCTCTAACCATGACTCATGCTTCGGAGAGATTTGCATAGAAGTCCCAAGGTAAATTTGCATAGAACTCCCGAACAACAGAAATAACTGCCACAGCAGAAAAACAACAATACCGCTCCCACTAGTGGCGAACAATCAAATCCTTTGTAGCTCCTCTCAAACTCTTGAAACAACACTCAAGGATCAACTTTCTCGATTTTAGTGCTTCAGTGTATCAATCCTGAGCTCTAGCACTAACAAACTTTCTTGAATCAAATTGAGTTTTTCCCTTGCTCCTCTTCATCCTTGGTGACATTTCTAAAAATAGCATAAAATTTACAATAAATTTCCAATTCAACTCTAAATCACTAAACTTAACTCCTAAAAGCTTAAACTACCAAATCTATATATTTTCCAAAGATTTTTCTCAAATTTTCATCATGAATAGTCATTTTCATGTAGAACTATAATGTGGTCAAAATACATAGTGAAAATAAAAAAATTTTACACAGAAGAGAAGCTCTTACCTCAAGGATATTAAATCTAGCAATTCTTTCTTCAAATCAAAAAAAAATATTCAAAATAGGGTGTGTTTTAAGCTCAAAACTATGAAATTTAGAGGTAGGAGACAAAGTCGAGGTGTGAAAATCGAGATTTTCTGCCCTATTTGTCACTTTAAACCGTTTGTGAACCGGATTACGTGAACTAGCACTTTTGCTCTAATGTTTGGATGCTTAGGCACCCGTCTCTGGGTTTAGGCAATTCTTAAGGCAGGGTATTGGCGCTTAGGCGCCAGTGCACAAATTTTTGTTTTTTTCGTTTTTATGTGAAATGCATTTCTAGCTGAAGTCAATCAACCTTATATGGTCTCATAAATATTTAATAACTATTTTCTTCCCTTTCAACTCTCCTCATTCACAAGATTGACAATTCTTAAATAATTTAATTCAATGCTAAATAACATGAAATTTCACACAAACGAACACTTATATTGATTCATGAACAATTACAGACATTTTCAATACATATATTCTCAATCCAAACAGTCTTAGATGAAAAAATTCCTAACACAAGCACTAGGCAATATTATCAGTAAAAGCACACTAAACACAATTAAATTTAACAAACAAACACTAACAATGAACTTAATTTTACTCTCTATTTGGTGGAATGAATCCTGGCATATAACTAATCTCTCCTTCAGCATTTGGAATGTAAATATGATAAAATGAATGGAAATTAATAACTCTTGTTAAATCCTTTTCAACCCATTTGTTCTTCAACTACATAGTCTATTCCACTTCCTCTAAAAAATTGTTATGGCTAAACTGCATCTTAAGTTGCCATCCCATATGATCCAGATGCGCATTAACTTCCATTACTTTTCTCTCAATCGAAGCCATGTCAGCCTCAATTTTAGTGATTTTCTCCGTTATTCCTTTGATACTATTGACATGCCTAAAATGTACTATTTTTCAAGCTTTATTTTATAATGATATTGCTCTTTAAAGTTATGTTTTCTTGTATTTTTGGTTGTAGGTTGTCGACACTATTTTTATTGGAGGAGTTGCCTGTTGGAAGCTATCAGCCGCCGAAATCAAAATCCCGTCGCCTGCTTCAGAAAGACATTTAATTTACACATATAAGTTTAGAAAAATAGGAAATCAAACTGACCTCATATTTTTCATAGTTTAAATGAAAGAGCATTATACCTCAAATCCTATATCTATACCGAAGGATAAACCCAAGCCTTGAGGATGAGGCTCGATCAATCCAACTAGGAAATTTATGACATCCATTTGGTTAGTGAAACTATTTTATTGTCGACAGGTTCCTCTATTTAACATAAAAAATTAAATAGGTTTTATATTAAGCGGGTTCGGACAAGCTTCCAATAAGGTCAAACACCTATAGTTAATTACATCTTAAATGACTGAAGTTACTTAAGAAAACTCTTGATAAAAATCAGGAAATATTATCTTCAAAGAGGTTAAAAGGATAGGACTTTTCAACGATATTGGACGTAGAGGTGTGAAAGGGGAATTGTTCAAATTTGAAACATTTTTTTGTTGTAGAATCCAAATGAGGAAGAACTAGGGGATGTCATAGATCTAGAAGAGAATCTCGGTGACTTCCCAGTTTATCCTATTATTTGGCTTTTGTTTAGAGAGAAGCATTTGAATATTTCAACCTGCTTATTTTATTAGTTAGGGCTTACATTTTTGTGAAATGATCACACAAATAAGATAGAAGATGTGAGGATTTAGGTCGTGACAAACAACAACCTCAAAATTCTAAGATGAGTTACAGTTTATATTGCAGAGCAGAGCTATGCAAAGGCTTAAGGATGAGGTGAGAATTTATGTTGCATAACCAAACAACCTCAAAATCCTATGGCTTGATTGTTTAATTTATGGCTTGATTTTTTAATTCTAAGAAATGATAATTAATTTAGCTAATGTAGATGTGTTTAGCTGCTGAAGATGGCTGTGCTACCCACAATGCTAGCTACAAGCTCTTTTCCGTGACGAGTTAAAGTTTTCTCATGTGTCAGGTCATGATGTCAAATCAGATGGCCCTATGGTTAAAGTTCCTTAAATGTTATGGGGCATGTTAAAGTTTATTAGAGCGACACTAGTTAGGATCTTTTGGTTCCCTCGTTTCTGTACCACTATTTTCTAATGGATTCACTTAGTCCAAATGAATTTACTAAACTTAACTTAATTAGTTTCATACTTTCATTTAGACCGTGGGAAGCTTAGACTATGGGATGTCTCATTAGCAGCCGTAGGTTACCTCCTCCGAAGGATTCACGATCATCTGATAGAGACACCTTAGTTTAATTGCAATTATGGTTTTTGTGATGTTTGTGATTAAATTTTGAGTTGTCTTATATTTTGAATGTTGTGGCGGTGAATTTTATTTAGGTTGATTTTGTTTTAGTTTTAGTTTTAGTTTTGAGTTTTGCGACCATCCTAGCAGGTTTGGTTTTCATGCAAGGGGATATTGTTGTTTAACATGCAAGTTTATGTTTTTATTCATACATGCAGGTGAGTAAGTACAATAACGTACTAAAAAGTAAAGTACGGGGAACTAGAAATTCAAGCAGAATAAATTACAATAAAAGCGTACTTGGATGGTCTTCCCGTTATCTTCAACTGAAACTCAAAATGCATGCAAGAGTATTTATATATTAAAAGCATTTTATGTAAAGCAGGAAAATAAGGTTCTGGTGATCTATCAAATCATAAATCATATCTTGATGAGCCCTCATTAATTTGATTAAGGTTGATTTTATTAAGCAAAACATACTGGGTTTAGTAGACCTCTGAGGTATCCAAAAGGTCAGGAGAAAGAAACAGATGCATGCTTCCCTCTCACCACCTGGTGAAAAGCCTCAAGCTCATTTAAACTTATTATGTTGCTTAATAATTCATCCTGTGAATACCTCCAATGCTCAGTGAACATTGACATTTCAATTATCCCTAAGAGTAAGGTGATTATGATTTTTCATTTAATTTGAGAATTATGTGAGTGAAGACCCTTAAAGGGGCAAAATTAGATTGGTTTCTACCAATTAATTCCTTATGCTTCAATCATCTCAATGTGTTAATTAAGATCAAAGATTGCCCATTTCCCCTTCTTGAATTAAGCCTAAATGTTAATTAAAACTAAATTTCCAAAATTATACATTTGCCCCCGAGGCTCTATCACTTCATAATTCATCGAATTTAATTCAAACAACTTTGAAATTTTTATCCTATCTCACTCATGGGTCAATTAAGACATGAGATGGGAAAATATGATTTTTTTTAAATTTAATTTAATTTATATAACTATTTACATGCAAAAATAGAATTTTTCAAAGAAAATTTAATAACTTGGCCAAGGCAAAGCCTAATCAGTTGAAATTTTAACTGGAGGTAGACTTAGACTAGGGAACCACGTGAACCAAATTTAATGATTTTGTGAATTTTATTTAATTTACTAGATTTTTTTTTAAATTCTAGAGTATTAATTAATTATTATATATGTTAAATGTTAAAAATTAAGCTTTTTTTTATTAAATCTCTCCAAGGTCATGGAACCCAGAGAAAAAAATTTAATATTTTTATGATTTTTCTTTGAATTATTAGAATTATTTTTTGTGAGAAATTAAGTAAAATCCACTTTTAGCTTTTAAAAGCTATTTTTAAACTTTAAAATTCAATATCTTCACTTAGAAAATTAGGAAAAATATTCTAAATGCTCCTAAGGGCTTAGGAAAAAATTTAGAATACTTTCATGAATTTTATTATTTTTGTGATTTTTATTAATTTTCATTATTTAAATATTTAAAATATGCTTAAAAAATGAAATTTTTACCTTAATTACAATTTTATTTTTAGAAAATTTCTCTGATCACAGAAAACTCCCAAAAATAATTTCATAATTTTTTGATTTGTATTTTAATTATTATGATTTTTTTAAGTGTTAAACGAGGCCTTTAACTTAGAAAATCAAATTACGTTATCAAATGAACTCCAAATGTTTTGAATTTTTTTATGGGGAGTCCTCTAAACTTTAAATTACAGTGGAGAATTAAAATAAATACATTTAGAGGTTTATTTTTTGCAAATTAATTTCATTTGTGTTTTAGAGCTTTGTGAAAATTAGGTGTGTTCTTAATGACTTAGCTCATGACAAATTTTTCCAAGGGTTCTCTGATCAGAGTGAACTTACCCAATTTTTCTTAGATTTTTCTAAGTAACATGCTAATTACTATGATTATATATGCAAATAATAGACATAAACTTGAAAAATAATGATCTCTGTCTAGGGGTCTCTTCTAACTTTGGGAAAATCAGGGAAGATCCCACATGATAGAGGCTACAAATGACCCTAATGGTATGTCATGGTGAAATATTTAAATGCATGGTGAATTAAAAGACTTAAAACCATAATTAATTAATCATTTTTAATTGATTAAAAATCACAAATGCATCAAAAAAACTTCAAACCATTTCCACATTGTTCTCTTATATTCACTGAGCAGTAGGATATTTTTCTTTTAGTTTTCTTATTTTTCTACACCAAGATATGGATTTTTGAAGTTAGCTAAATTAAATAAATCTAAAAATCCTTGATTTTTCTACTTATTCTACGCGGCGTCACCTCATCCTACGGTGGCTCCAAAAACTTGCATGGCGCGCTCTAGTTGGACGCCGCCTTTTGCGTCAGCTCCGCACTTTATGCACTGCTCCATCGTCTGAATCCATCAGGGCCATCCACTGGATACACGCACTATTGAATGGCGCTTCTCATTCATCCCCAACTGGTGTGAACTCGTGACCGTTAACCATAAAACCCTAATTTCTTGAGCCACACTCAACCAAATCACACGAGGTTTGATCTTATAGACTCGTCTAAGTGAGACGAACACATCCATATAGTAAACATGTCATGAAATCAAGTGTACATTAATGGATGCAGAGGTCTAAATAGCTAGAGGATGAAGTCCCAAGTCGTGGTGAAATGCCTAGGTATGAAATCGATCAGGGTCGATTTTAGGTGTTGGTCTTGAGCTATTTTGGAGGCTCTATATGATGGGGTTTTTGTGGGGCTTCTTCTTCTCTCACTGTGGTGAAGGTTTGGGCAAGTTTAATTTGATTTTGGTTCAGTGTAGAGTTTTGGTAGAGAGTGTCCTATTTCTGTCAATGATTTGAGCTCTAAAATTGAGCTCTGACAAGGGAAATTAGGGTAGGAAAGTGGTTACGTTGCACTAAGGAGTTCCCAAGGAGGTTGTGGGAGCAATTTGGCAATGTCTCTTTGAGAAAATTTCAGCACCCAAACTTTGGCCATGAAGAGGTCATTTTATAGTCAAGGTCAGAGAGGGGAGCTCAAAGAATAGCTTTGGGTGCAAAAGCTTGCTGAGGTGGTGATCTAAGTGGCGCAATTGGCCAATGGGAGTTGGACAGCTCAGATGGGTCAATTGGGTGAGGATTTATGTGTGGTGGTTCTTGGTTTGGAGGTGTTCTGGCGACTAGGCCGGTCGGCAAGGGCAGGGGAGGTGCTTAGGCAGCTCATAAACCACAGAGGAATCTGTCACAGCAATTAATTTGGGCTGGTGATAGGTTTTGGCAAAGATATCTTTGGCTTAAGAAATTTAGGAAACAAATCCCTTGATTTAGGGGACCTTTTGTCCATGGCTCATCTAGGGTGGGTTAAGTGGGTCTAGCTTTGTTACTAGGACACAAAAGTTAGCTAACGAAGTCTTGTCTTGATCAATTTGACATGGCTAGGTCAATTTTTGGTGCATGGGTCCAATGTGGGTCCAAATGGCCAAAGTTTGGGTTTCGGTTATGCTAGCCATGACTTTGAGCCCAATTAATTGATTAACATTGTGTAGATGATTGTAATGAAGATTTTTGGTGAAGGGTTGAAATGATTTTCAATTGGGGGTTCAATTTGAAGGATTTTGGGATTTTGGTCAATTTGGGCATGTTGGGCTAGACTTAGGTCGGTCTTGGTTCTAGGTTAGGCTAAGTCCAAATTAATTGTTGAAAATGGTCTTTAGGAACATCATGAAGACTTTTCAACATAAATTGGGTATCAATTCATAAATTGGGTGTCAATTTTGGGATTATGGGAATCAATTTGGTGGATTTTGGGGGCATAGCAAATTTAGGGCAAATTTGTGGATTTTTGGACTTGGGTTAAAATTGAATGCAATTGAGGCTTCACTAAGACCAATTGAGGGTCAATTTTGATGTGTAGCAATGTTATGAAGAGTTTTCAACATAAATTGTGGCAAATTTAGTAGACTATCGGGTTCAATTTAGTGGGATTAAGTCATAGGGCAAAAATTGAGGGCTTGACTTAGATCAAAATTGGGCTCAAAGCATGGGCCAATTAAGCTGTGATTTGGTTTAAGTTGGTCATATGAAAGGTGAAATTGATTTTAGGATTGAAATTGGAAGAAATTGGGGTCAAATTAATTGAAATTTGAGGTCAATTTGGGGACGTTGAGCCTTTAAAAGCAATTTGGGGGTTTTAGAAATATTTGAAGTGATTTTGGAGGTTTGGGGTGGCAAGGATATTTTTGTAATTTTGGCAATTTTAGGGGGTATTTTGGTAAATTTGGCATTTTTTGGTGGTTTTGGGTAATTTGGTTATCTTCAAATGGTTTGAAATGATTTTTGAATAAATTTAGATATTTTGGGTGAATTTTTGAATTTTGGCCAAATTTAGGGCTTGAGGGTATCTTGGTAAGTTGGAGGATTTTGGGAAAAGGCCAAGTTGGATATTTTTAGATATTTTTAGTAGAATTGGGGTACCAACCACCCTATATAAGCTATGAACCAATGGAAACCCCATTTGGGTCATCTATGTATTGGTCTTAGCTAAACCCTAGCCTAGGCTTAGTGGGTTTAGGGGACCTACATAAGTTTCCCAAAAGATCAAGGGATTAAAATCAATAATTTTTGGGTTTTGGGTTGTGAGTGATTGTGGGTGAGAGTGAGTGTAAGTGAGTGAACATGCTCCAGACCAACACCCAAAGTAAACCCTAAGGTCAAATAGTCCTATGGGGACTCATCTTGACCTTCCTCATACTGACCCCGACTATTAAGTGATAGAGGTTATGACTAATATGTTAAACTCCAATTTGAGCAAAAAGGAGTCTAGAATTTCTAATGGTGAGGGTTCATTTTCTAGTTCTCTAGGAATAGTTAACATGAAAGTCCTATGGCTATACCCTAGGCTACTAAAGAGGAAAACTAAACCTCAAACAAAAGTGAGGTCAACATAGGTACATCAAATTGAAGAACTTGGAGTGATTAGAGCAAAAGGAACAAAAATGAACCAAAACGGAGAAAATCAGAGCAAACCAAGTCTAATCGGGGCACACCAGAGCCAATGGGACCTAAAATGGACACTTAAATGCCTATGCTCTGTGCTTAAGTGCCCAAATATGTTGCATAGGCGCCACCAGACATAGAGGGGGATGCTTAATCGCCCAAAAACGGCGCTTAGGCGCCAAAAATGGTTTTCAACATATCTGCTAGAATATACATAAGATTTGGAAAATTTTTGAAGCGGTGCTTCATGCCTATCTTGTGGAGTTCATTGGAAATGATAAAATGGACTTTCTAGAAGAATTTGGGGTGGTTATATGGACTTTTGAATAGGCACTTAAGGCACCTTTTGGAAGATTCATTGAATCTGGACAGTTTTGAAGAGACACTTAAGAATCTCTTGAGAAATTATAATTAAAACTTGGAAATAATTTTAAAAGAACTTCTGGACTCTTAAATTAATTTGAAGAGGAGAATAAGGCTTGAAGAAGAAGTAGAAGGCTTGGGCGTGAGCCCCGAGTGGGGCGGCAAGGTGAGAGAGAAAGAGATAGAGTGAGAGATTTTTTCTTTTCTTTTCACTTTGTTCTTTGAGAGGATTGTAAGGAGATTAATTTTGTTATACAAGGAGAGTTTGATTTCCATCAGAGATAAGTATTTTTTATTATATTTTGATTTGATTCTAGAACTTTTTTTGTATGTTTTCAAAGTTTTGTTTAATGAAAAGTTCTTGTTGTTTCTCCACATGTAGTGAGTAGTTTTCTTTACTCTTCCCTCTTATAATGAATTAGTATGCATGTTTAGGATATAGAATTGAGTAGAGTGAGAAATTGAGTAGAGTGAGAATGAGTAGAGTGAGAATATATTGTGATGATTTTAATTTGTTCTTCATTTACATGTAAACTTAATCAAATTGCATGTTAAAATCTGTTGTGAGAACGTGTAAGATCCGAGATGGTATTGTCTCAATTAACTATGGTAAAATCACATGAAGTTGTATGGATGAGAATGTAGTCCATATAGTTGAGTTCAAATAAATAGAGAAATAATCTTTTAATGGGTGTAGAAGTAGAGGAATTTAGAGTGACAGGCTAAAGCCCCTTAATTTTTTCTATTATTTTAGTTTTTGATGTGAGATGTTAGCCTCTAGGTGGAGGGATAAGAGTGAACTCTAGAGTGAGAGCTAGTATTCTAGAGTGAAGGCTGTTTTTTTTTTTCCTTAGCCTGTCTTAAAAACTACTCAAACTTTAGATTAACCAATGTTTGTTACAACATTTCTGGTAAGGGTAAAGAATATAATTGCTTCTATTTGTCACCATCTCTCTCACTACTTATTTTACTTTTACACATGTCACTAATTTCATTGCATGAGGAAGGGTACTATTAATATATTAAACCCCACTTTCTGATTTTCACTAAGTATTTTAGTTTAGGATTAGAAGTAGTATTGTAGTGATAGTTGTAGGATATAATCATAACAAAACCTTTATCGACCTTCCAAGCTAGGACATGTTATTCTAAACTAGAATTTCTCTTGAAAGCCACCGTGATTAACCTCGATCTCCGTGGGAACGATATTTGTGCCTTAATTAAAAAGCTCTATAATACTTGATAATGATACATATACTCGCGTAGAATCCTTATAAATATAATTAAAATCTTACTTTGCTTGGGATAAAGTTTGGGATCAAGTTTTGGGTGTCATTACCGGAGATTTAAATCTTCAAGTAGTGGTGTCAATTTCATAAATCCTTACATATTAAAAATACCAGGATCAAGTTTTTGGCGCCAGTGCCGGGAATCACAACGGTTGATGTTGAATTTTAGGAGAATTTTAGTTGAAGTTGTTAGACTTAGACTTGGAAAATTATAGTGTCGTAAAAATTATTTTTGTGTGAAAAGTGTTTTTTGTTTGAAAAAGTGTTGTTAAAAAGCTGTTTGTGTGAAAAATAAGATGTTTGTGAAAATTTGTTTTGTATTGAATATATTTTTTGTTTTATTTGTTTATTTATTGATGTATTGTTTGTCGTGTTGCTTATGCAAATAATGGATCTGTAGGACTCGTGCCTTATGATCCCGAGTTAGAAAAAATGAAAAAAAATCAAAAAACATAAAGGACTTGAAAAACTTGAAATGGAAATGGAGAACATTCAAAATAATAACTTGAAAAATCAACATAAATCATTGAGTGATTATGTAAATCCTATGATAGATGAAATTCACTCAAGTATACAAGCCCCTTTTGTAGAAGCTCACTCGTTTGAATTAAATCTAGCAATTGTCCAACTGGTGCAGAACAACCAGTTTGGTGGAACTCTTTTGGAGGATCCTTAGTTACACTTATCAAAATTTCTAGAACTTTATGCTACATTTCGTTATAACGGCATTTCACACGATGTTGTTAGACTAAGGCTTTTTTCCTTTGTCACTAAGGGATAAGGCTAAACTGTGGTTATACTCATTAGCACCTGGCTCTATTAAAAATTGAAAGGAGTTAACACTGAAATTCTTAGCTATGTATTTTCCACCATCAAGGACAACTAAACTTAGAAACGATATTATCTCATTTTTCCAGTATAAAGAGGAATCAATATATTAAGCTTAGGAAAGATTTAAGGACTTCTAAGAAAGTGTCCACACCATGCTCTGCCCGATTGGTTAATCATTCAAACTTTTTTCAATGGGTTAGTAGGATACCTTAAGTCTATAATAGACGCTGTCGCTGGTGGATCATTAATGTCAAAATCATTTGATGAAGCATATGCGTTAATTGAAGAAAGGACTACAAATGAATTTTAATGCCCCTCTGCAAGGGTACATCCTAAAAAGGTAGCCAGTGTTAAAGATACAAATGCGATTGCATTTCTTGCATCTCAGGTTGCTGCAATAGCAAGGAAGTTGGACCAATTTGGAATGAAACAGCCTCAATTTACTCTAATAAGTGAGGAAAGTTCATTATGACATATGATTGATTCTAACTTATCATATAGGACATTAAATACCATAAAAAACCCCATATTCTAACTTTTACAACCCAGGTTGGGAGAACCATCCTAATTTTAACTGGTATCATACTACTTGGGATGAAATCATACTACTGGTATCATACTACTTGGGATGAAAACCAAAATGGAAAAATAATCATGCAAATCTTAATGGAAGTTGGAATAATCAGGGTAGCACAAACTATAAACCATCAGATCCACCGGACCCTAATAATGATAAACAATTTGAGGATAAAAAGATGTCTATAAAAGAAGTGGTATTGCAAATGGGAAACCAATTGAAAAGTCAAAATTCTACGATTAGAAACATAGAGAATCAACTTGGAAAAGTTATTAATTCACTTAGCAATATACCTCAAAGAACACTTCCTAGCAACACTGAGATCAACAACAATGAAAAAGTAGAAGCTGTCCAATTAAGGAGTGGAAGAGAGATAGAGAATGTGGTTAGAAAAACGAAAAAAAGTTGTGAGAGAAAAAAAGGAAACTAAAAGACCTAAAGAACATATTTCTAAGGATATGTAAAATTTAATATCTCCAACTAAAATCAATTTCAAAAGACCACCACCTTAATATCCTCAAAGACTTAGATAGAATGAGTTGAATAAATATTTTTCAAAGTTCATGGAAGTATTTAAGAAGTTAACGATAAATATTCCTTTTGCTGAAGCTTTAGAACATATGCCAAGTTATGCAAAGTTTATGAATAAGATATTAAACAAGAAAAGGAAGTTTGGGGATTACGAGACAATTGAGTTTCACCAAGTGAAGAGTGCAGTGCTATATTTCAGAAAAAGCTTCTTAAGAAACTTAAAGATACTTATAGCTTAACAATTCCTTATGTATTTGGAGAAAGATTATGTGGAAAAACTTTATGTGATTTAGGATTGAGCATTAATGTGATGCCTCTATCTATATTTAGAAGGTTAGGTTTAGTCGATAGTTCTCCCACTACCATAACCTTTCACTTAACTGATTGATTTATCATTTATCGAAAAGGGCTTATAGAAGATGTGTTTGTTAAAGTGGATCAATTTATCTTTCCTATGGACTTTATTGTATTAGATATGGAGGAAGATAAAGAAAATCCAACTATTTTGGGGATACCTTTTTTTGTAACTAGACAAGCTATGATAGATGTGCAAAAAGGAGAGTTAACTATGAATATTAATGACAATGAAGCCACTTTTGATGTTTTAAAGACTATGAAATATCCAACTTAAAGAAAATATGATGATTGTTTTTAGGTTAATGAAATTAATTATCTAAGTAAAGACCATTTCCATGAAAGTTTTGAGAGTAAGTTAACAGAGGAGATCAAAATGGACCTTTATGATGAGTTGAAAACATTGTTTAAAGAAGACTGTATGTATGTTCAGGAGGGCTGCAAAATGATGTACGTCACCAAAAATAACAAAATTTTAATTCTATCTGTTGAAAAATCTCATGAACTTAAGATGAATGTACCCCATATAATTTTAAAGCTTACCTATTTAGGGAATTCATCTACACCACCAGTCTTTATATCTTTAGATTCAACTCAATCACAAGATGAACCTGAAATGAATGATGAAATTAGTAAAAGATCTCCTAAGAAAGAGTTACTCAAAATCACTGAATGACATATTCCATGGTATACAGACAAAATGAATGAGATTCTGATGTTGGGGCAACAATAGTTGACATTGGATATATTGGGTCGTCAAAGTTAAACCAAGCGCTTCGTGGGACTTAACCCATGGATATCTTTATTATCTGTTCAGTGTCATTGTTGTTAAGTTGGATTGGAGAATAGTGAGATGTTGGACTTTGATCCGTGTTTGATGTGTAAGAGTGGATTGGATTAAAGTTGTGAGATAATTCCTTCATCATGAATAGATTTGTATATGATTTCTGGTCGTAGCAGATTTATGAGTCTGTTATGACTTAGTTCTCAACAGGAGCTGAGTACTTTGAATGTAGAGTTTGGACTTCGACCACTCCATGTCAACTGTATTAATTTTTTTATCTGGCTTTGTCTTCATTGAGTAAGGTCATGAACTTACTTAGTGAACAACATCTGAATGAACTACACTATTTTTATTTACGAGATGGTGTATACCTTAGACTTAGAGTAACCATGAAATTGACAACATACGAGGGAATTATGTTCCATAGATGATAACCATATAAATTTTCATAATACACCCACATTATTAGTGTAGTTTCTTCCCTTAGAAATTGAAAGTAAGGAGGGAAAATGTGACTATAACGGAGAACGAATTAACCTCAGTTATTGTCTGTTTATGAATCTGTGAGTCTATGTATTGGAGTCTGTGTGTGTATGTTTGTGAGTCAAGTTGAATGAGTCATTGGAGAAGAAAAAACTTATCTTAATATTTTAAACTTGTTAGCATCCAACAATATTTTTATGAAGTTTAAAATGTGTTCCTACTTAATCTTCAGTTTTTATCTGTTCTACCATTTAAAATTTCTTTACAGTGTTATGTCAAGCATGTTTAGGCCAGAATTACATTCCATTGCAATATTCTACCATGTGTTACTTGCTGATATTTTTGTAGGATGTGTAGTAAATTATAAAAGTCATATTTCCCTGCTGCATATTTTTGTACTTCATTTTTACACATGTTTGATCGGGGGGAAAAGAAAAATGTTTTCAAATTTAAATCGTACTTTTTTTCAAAAGTACTACAAATAAATTTTTATTTTATTTATAATTATTATTCTTATCTGGAGTCATCTTAAGGATGTTAGAATTTTAAGTATAGAAATGGAGTAGGAAAACTTAGTTGATATTTTTAGTGAAAAGGGTGAATCTAGAGTTTAGGATATTTATTGGAGAGCTTGGGAAAAGAAATAAATATATTTAGTAGGAAAAATTGTATTTTTTCTAAACATTAAGGATTCTTAGAATTTTTATTTTCAAATATTTAAGGCTCCTTTAGAAATTATTTAAAAAATATATATATTTGTATTTTTTCAAGTGAAGGAAAATAATAAGTTTTAACTTTAGAGAGAGATAGTGGAATAAAAATTTTTTGAGGACTTCTCCAGATATAGTAATCCTCACATAAAAAAAATTGAAAAGAAAAATAATGGATCAAAAAGATGCTGAAAAAAAAGAAAAAAGATAAAAAAAAAAAGAAGAAAAAAAATAATGAGGAGAAGCTTAAGGAGAGGTCCTAGTCAAACAATGGTTTCACTTAAGTCTTTCTAGAGTAAAGAACTTAGAACAATCCTAAGCTTGATTTTTATACTTATATTAGTAAAAATTATTCTTAAGAGTGTTCTTAATTCTAGAAAGTAAAGTTCATAGGATCCGAAGTTTGAAAAATCTGCATATATTTTTTAATTAGATAGGAAAAAAAATTCCCAAGTTTGATGACAAATATTTTATAACCTGGGCAAGTTTGATTCATTAGAAGTTATTATAAATTGAACTATCACATTTTTAGAAAAAAAATTTAGCAATTCTAACGGATGACCCATTAAATCTAATCAACATAAATTATTTTAAAAATGTAGTATTACTTGAGGACAAGTAATGTTTAAGTTTGGGGGAAATTGGTATGCCTGAAAATGTACTATTTTTCATGCTTTATTTTATAATGATATTGTACTTTAAGGATATTTTTCTTATGTTTTTAGTTTTAGGTTCATCAAATTGAGAAAATTGGAGTGACTAAAGCAAAAGGATCAAAAATGGACCAAAACAGAGCAAACCGGAGGAAATCGGGTGGAATCGGGGCACACCGGAGCTAAGGGGACCTAAATTGGACACTTAAGTGCCTATGCACGGAGCTTAAGTGCCAAAATATGGCACTTAGGTGCCAATAGACAGAGAGGGGGGCACTTAAGCGCCCAAAAATGCGCTTAGGCGCCAAAGACGGTTTTCAACATATCTTCTAGAATATACGTTAGATTTGGACAATTTTTGAAGCGATGCTTCATGCATCTCTTGGGGAGTTCATTGGAAATGATAAAATGGACTTTCTAGAAGAATTTTGGGATGGTTATATGGAGTTTTGAAGAGGCGCTTAAGGCACCTTTTGGAAGATTCATTGAATTTGGACATTTTTGAAGAGACACTTAAGAATCTCTTGGGAATTTATAATTAAGGCTTGGAAATGTTTTTAAGAGAACACTTAGACCCTTGAATTAATTAGAAGTAGAGAAGAAGGCTTGGAGAAGAAGAAGGCTTGGGTGTGAGCGCCTAGTGGGGCGGCACGGTGAGAGAGAAAGAGAGAGAGAGAGAGAGAGAGATTTCTTATTTTCTTTTCACTTTGTTCTTAGAGAGGATTGTAAGGAGATTGCTTTTTCTATACAAGGAGAGTTTTATTTTAATCAAAGATAAGTTATTTCATTGTATTTTGATTTGAATCTAGAACTTTTTTTGTATGTTTTCAAAGTCTTGTTCAATGAAAATTTCTTGTTGTTTCTCCATGTGTAGTGAGCTGTCTTCCCTCTTATAATGAATTAGTATGCATATTTAGGATATATAATTGAGTAGAGTGAGAATATATTGTGATGATTTTACTTTTTTTTCATTTATATGTAAACTTGATCAACTTGCATGTTAAAATCTGTTGTGAGAACATGTAAGATCAAGGATGGTATTGTCTCAATCCACAGTGGTAGAATCACATGAGATTGTATGGATGAGAATGTAATCCATATAGTTGAGTGCAAATAAATAGAGAAATAATATATAATAAATGTAAAATTAGAGTACCTTAGAGTGACATGCTAGAGCTCCCTAATTTGGTCTATTATTTTAGGTTTTCATGCAAGATGTTAGCTTCCAGGTGGAGAGATAAGAGGGAACTCTAGAGTGAGAGCTAGTATCTTCCCTGCCTAGCCCATCCTCAAAACTATTCAAACTTTAGATTAACCAATGTTCTTTATAGCATTCTAGTAAGTGTAAGGAATATAATTTTTTCTATTTATCATAATCTCTCTCACTACTTGTTTTAATTTTACACATGTCGTTAATTTTATTGCAAGAGGAAGGGTACTTCTAATATATTAAACCCCACTTTCTTATTTTCACAAAGTTTTTAGTTTGGGATTAGAAGTAGTATTGTAGTGATAATTGTTGGATATAATCAAAGCAAAACTTTTATCAACCTTCCAAGCTAGGGTGTGTTATTCTAAACTAGAACTTCTCTTAAAAGCCACCGTGATTATCCTCGATCTCCGTGGGATCAATATTTGGGGCTTAATCAAAAAGCTCTATATTACTTGATAATGTTAAGTATACTTGCATAGAATCTCTAAAAATATAATTGAAATCTTACTTTCCTTGTGATAAATTTTGGGATCAAGTTTTTGGTGCCATTACCGTGGATTAAAATCTTCAAGTTGTGGTGTCAACTTCATAAATCCTTACATATTAAAAATATCGGGATCAACTAACAGCTAGGAAACCATTGTATAACTCTTGCGCACTTTGACTAATGAGCATCCTTCTCATTACTTCCTCCTTTTTCTTCAAATCACTCTCCCAAGATGACATTTTTCTATAACTTTCTCTTCTCACTTGGAATTTAGGGTTAAAATTGAATTGTGGTATAAATCCTTACATAACCCTTTTGTTTATAGGCTCTAAACCTCCCTATTAGTCCTAGGCATGTCTCAAAATTTCTATCCCACGTTAAAGCTAACAAAATCATGATTAAAACTTCTAAAAACTAAAATTCGCACATGTTCTTAACTGCTGCGTATAAGCGTCGGATGTTGGCGCTTAAGCGTCAGTGCTAAATTTAGCACAGGTTAACTTAAAGTCCAAATACTCATTCTAACATATCTAAGTCACCTTTTAAGGTCTTTGAATAATCATTAAATTATTATATATTAAAAATACTATTAAAACTTTCTAAATCCAACATAAAAACATAACATTCAAAACAAACACACAAATAACTATGGGTTGCCTCCCATAGAAAGCTTTGTTTTACGACGTCAGCTCGACGTAACCAGTGCTTATTGTGGTTGACCCAATATCTTAAAATCATTCAATTTAAGTTGGTCACTTAAAAATTAGGGTTTCAGTCTATGACCATTTTCTTTAAATATTTTATCGATTTTAGGATCTTTGATATCCACATCTCCATAGGGATAAACTTTCATCACAACAAATGGGCCCATCCACATGGCCTTATGTTTAGCTGGAAAAAATCTTAACCTTGCATTATAAAGCTAAACATGCTGCCCTGGCTCAAAAGTCATAGTAAGAATCCTCCGTTCATGCCACATCTTCATCTTTTCTTTGTAAATCTTAGCACTTTCATAAGATTTATTCCTTATCTCTTCAAGCTTATTTAATTGCAATATTCCTTTCTCACTAACATCATTTAAATTGTAATTAAATTCCTTAGTAGCCCAATATGCTTTATGCTCAAGTTCACTTAGTAAATGACATGATTTCTCAATTATTAGCCTGTATGGGGACATTCCCATAGGAGTTCTATATGTAGCCATATAAGCCCACAAAGCATAGTCAAGTTTAACTGACCACTCCATTTTTGTTGGATTTCCATTTTGATTGGATTCACAAATTTTTCTAATACTCTTTTAATCTCAAGATTGGATAATTCAGTCAAACCAGTTGTTTGAGGATGATAAGCAGTAGCAATTTGATGGTTAATATGATAGTTCTTTAATAACTTCTCCATTATTGCATTTCTAAAATGACTTTTCCCTTCAGTAGTGATTACTCTCGGCATCCAAAATCTACAAAATATATTCATTTTTAAAAGTTTTGCAACACTTTGAGCATCACATCGAGGTAAAGCAACAGCTTCTATACATTTAGATACATAATCTACTGCTAACAATATATATAAATTTCAGAAAGATAGTATAAATTGTCCAATGAAATCTATTCCCAAAACATCAAATATCTGAACTTCTAAAATATAATTGAGGGGCATCTCATCTCTTCTAGAAATATTGCCTATTCGTTGACATCGATAACAAGTTTTCATATAATCTTTAACATCTCTAAAGATTATAGGCCAATAAATTCCAGATAGCAAAATTTTGTATGCACTTTTATGAACACCAAAATGTCCCACAAAATCGGAATTTTGACATTTTTGGATAATTTCATAAGTTTCTTCTAAAGGCACACATCTTTGAATAATAAGATCCTTTCCTTGTAAATAGAAAAAATGGGAAATGCTAAAAATAAATCATAGCTTCAGATAAAAATATCCTCTTCTGTTGGTATGTCATTCCAATGGGTTTAATATTACTAACAATCAAATTCACAAACTCAGCATACCACGGAGCATGCCACTCATTAAAATTGAGCAATTCCTCATCTTTAAAATGTTCATTAATCTTTTTCTTCAAAGTAGAATGATTTTTCTAATACAAGTTTGGACAGATGATCAACAATTTGATTCTCAACTCCCTTTCTATCTACTTTCACAAAGTCAAATCCTTGCAAAAGAATTATCCATCTTATAAGTCTTGGTTTTGCATCCTTAATTTTCATTAAATACTTAATAGTAGAATGATCAGTATGCACAATACATTTAGTTCCATTTATGTATGATCTAAATTTATCAAAAGAATATACTATTGCTAATAACTCTTTCCTAGTTGTGGTATAATTAATTTGAGCTTCATTAAAAGTTCTACTTGCATAGTAGATAACTTTGAAAATCTTATCATGCATTTATCCTAAATAACTCCAACAGCATAATCACTAACATCACACATCAATTCAAAAGGCTTTTCTCAATCGGGTGAAACAATAACTGGTGCAGTGACTAATTTTTCTCTTAATAATTCAAAAGCTTTTAGGCACCCTTCATCAACATTAAAAACACCCTTTATCAAATTTAAAAATTACATCTTTTTCAAGTAAATGGAATTGAGGCTTAGCAATTATTGAAAACTCTTTAATATACCGCCTGTAGAATCCAACATGTCTTAAATAACTCCTAATCTCCTTCACACTTGTTCGGTAAGATAAATTAGCGATCACTTGAATTTTTTGCAGGGTTTACTTTCATACCACTTGCTGAAATTTGATGTCCCAAAACAATTCCTCCTGCTACCATAAATTGGCTTTTTTCCCAGTTAAGGACCAAATTTGCTTCTTCACAATGCTTAAGAACTTTTGATAAATGTTCTAAACATGATTCAAATGAAGTTCCATACACTGAAAAATCATCTACAAAAACTTCAATCCCTTTTTCAATTAAATCACAAAAAATAGCCATCATACATCTTTAAAATGTAACAGGGGCATTACATAAACAAAAGGGTATTCTTCTAAAAGAAAATTACCATAAGGACTGATAAAAGTTTTTTACTCTTGATCCTCAGGAGCTATTTGAATTCGATGTTAACCAGTATATCGATCCAGAAAATAAAAATATTTATGCCCAGCTAGTCTATCCATCATTTGATTTAGAAAGGGTAGTGGAAAATGTTTTTTCCTTATGGAGAGATTTATTTTTCTATAATCAATGAATATTCGACATCCTGTGACTTGTCTTATTGGTATTAACTCATTGTGCTCATTCATAGTCACAATCACTCCTTTCTTAGGAAACTAGTGAATCAGAGTAACATATGCACTATCTGAAATATGGTAGATTATTCCAGCTTCTAACCACTTTAAAATTTCTTTCTTAACAGCTTCCTTCATAACTTGATTCAATCTCCTCTGAGGATCAGCCCTGGGTTTTCAGTTCTCTTTCATATGAAATCTATGCATACAAATTGAAGGACTAACTACTTTTATATCAACAATTGTCTATCCAAAGGCTTTCTTATAACTCTTCAAAATTTTCATTAAACTCATTTCTTCTTCTGAAGTTAATTTTGAGGAAATTATAATAGGTAATGTTGGGGAATCACCTAAGAAGGCATACTTCAAATGTTCAGGGAGTAACTTCAACTAAAGCTCAGAAAGTTTATTAATTGATGGACCAAAAGATATATATTTTTCTGTCATGTCCAATACTTCAAAACTTTCTTGAACATAATTTGAACCTTCATTGTAAAAATCTTCATATTGATCTAATTACTCTTTTTGCTCATTTTCAAACTCTTTCATTTTAGATTTCTCTTCATAAGTTTTTTAAGGTTGCATTCACTCATATATAATGTCACATCCATTCTATAGCATTCATCATTCTTATCTTTTGTAGGACATTTTATTGAATTGGAAAGATTAAATGTAATTGTTTGATCATTGACACGCATAATTAATTCTCATTTAAGCACATCTATCATTGTTTTTCCTATAGTTAGGAATGGTCTCCCTAAAATGATAGGTATCTCCTTATCTTCATGTTGACCTCACTTTTGGTTGAGGTCTAGTTTTTCCTCTTCAGCAGCCTAGGGTCTAGCCATAGTACTTTCCTACAGATTATTCCTAGAGGACTAGAAAGGAACCCTCACCATTATAAATTCTAAACTCTTCTTTACTTAACTTGAAGTTCCACATATTTTTTCTAACCTTTAGTACTTAGTAGGAAGGGTCAATGTGGAGGAGCTCAAGAAGAGTCCCCATTGGATTACCTGGCCTTAAGGTTAGCCCTCTGGTGCTGTGGTCTTGGTCAATCTCACACACACACCTCCACTCACTACCTTAAACCCAAGCCTACCTGATTTTGATCCCTTGACCCTTAAGGAGACTCATGTAGATGGTCCCCTAGACCCACTAGCCCTAGTTAGGGTTTAGCTAAGACTAGTACATGAAGGATCCAAAGTAGGGAATTATATTGGCCCATGGCTCATGTAGGGTGATTGACACCCCAATTTTACCAAAATACCAAACTTAGCATTTTGCCCCAAAATTTTACCAATTTACCAAATTGCCCTTGAAATCCCAAAATTTGCCAAAATTACCCAAATTTTCCCAAAAATCATCTCAAACCATTTCAAACCAACCAAATTGCCCAATATTTCAAAAATTACAAAAATACCCTTGGTGACTCAAATTATCCCAAAGCCTCTCAAATCACTTCAAATGTCCCCAAAATCAATTTGAACCACTCCATTGAGCCCCATTTAACTTATTTTGATTAAAAGCCCCAAATTTCCTTTCAATGTACAATTACCCCAATGTCCACCAATTTGATCCCAATTTCCCCCAATACCAACTCTAAAATCAAATTCATTATGTCCAAGCTTGATTTAGACAAAATCCAAGCCCATTTGACCCACATTTGAGTTCAATTTTAGCCCAAATCAAAAACCCACAATTTGACCCAAAACCAAAATCTCACTCAGTTGAACCCCAAATCAAATTAAGCCAAATTTGAATCATAAATTCTTCAAGACACTCCCCCCATATCAAATTGAGCCTTCAATTGGCTATGGTCAAGCCCCAATTTTACTCAAGGTCAACTTGGACCAAAACCCCCAATTTTCCCCCAAATTAGCCATGTCCCCAAATTCAAACAAATTGAACCCCATAGCCCAAAAATATTCCATTAAATTTCTATCTAAAACTCTTCATGACAATCATTAGGACTAGTTTGAACCTTTAATTTGGCCCTATCCAAACTCTAGCTCAACTCAAACCCAAGTCTAACCCAACACCCCCAAAATTGACCAAATGCCAAAATCCTTCAAATTGACCCTCCAAATTAATTTAAAATCACTGAAAATCTTTTATAAACTCTTTGGTACAATCATACAAATCATATTGATCAATAAATTGAGCTCAATTTATTAGTTACCTCAATATAAACCCAACTTCAAGCCATTTTGACCCAAATTGAACCCATGCACAAAAGTTGACCAAACCAAGGCCACTAGAGCCACCATTTGGACTCTAGTGACCAGGCTAGATCCACCTAGCCCACCCTACATGAGTTATGCACCCAGGGTCCCTTGATTTAAAGGATTTCATCCCATTTTTGGCCTAAACTAAAATATCTTTGTCATCATGCCTTACCATTAGTGTTTAACCATCATTAAGCACCCTCTGGCCTCCCTGAGCCCAGAAATGACTAACCTCTGGCCAGCCACCTCCTCAACCACTGGAAATAACTAGCTCAAGGGAGCCCCAAATGGCAAAAACCCAAGATTAATCCTCCCTGAGTTGGCCATGTCTCATTCACCATTAGAGCCTTCCTTCTCTCCACTGCAACAAACTTTAGCACCCAATTTCAAGCCCTAAGCTCCACAGCTAAAGGGGAGAGTGCTTGAAACCTTGTGGAAACTTTGCCAAAATCTCACGAGAGCCTCTCCAAACCTTCATAAGTTCAGTACCCTTGGTCCCAGCCACTCTGAGCCACCCTACAGAGCCAATTTTTTCATTGAAACTTGCCTCAAAAGTAGGATAGATTTCTGCACTACCCCATAGTGAACCAAACTCCAATTAAGTTTGCACACACCATCCCCTGAGTGAGAGGAGTTAATTCCCCACAAAAGACCCATCACAGAGAGGCTCTAGCATAGCCCTACACCAGAACCTAAAATAGGCCTTGGTCGAAATCATACCTAGGCAATTTATCATGGCCCAAGAGTTTATCGGGAGGTTTGTTGGACTCATTTATTTCTACTACAACCATTTGATTGAGCCCCTCCCCCCCTCTATAACAAATGTATTGAACTCTCTCCTCAAAATGAGCTTAAATTGATTCTATGTGTGTATAGACTATATTTCATAGTATTGTAATCATATGGATGTGTTTGTCTTGAGTAGATGAAGGTGTAGGAACAAACCTCATGTAATTTTGTTGAGTATCGAGAGAGAACTTAAGGTTTGATGTTTAACGACTTATGGGTTAAGTTAATCGGGGATGATGAACAAATGTCGTCTGTTTCCGCATTTATGCAATGAACAGTCATGATGGAGATGGACGTGAAGATGGAGCAGTATAGTGGGCTGATGAGGCGGCTAAATGGCCGGCGGCGTCAAATGGTGGAGCGCCGCGTGGAAAGCTCGATGCGTACAAGGATCCAGTCAGCGCCGCTGGGTTTAAATAGAAAAATATGCCTTTTTCTGAATTATTTAAATACTAGAACTTTGAAAATCCATATTTTTTAATAAAAAAATCATAAAAATAAATTAGAAATACTCTCTTGCACTGTGAACAGAGGAGAATAATGTGGACCAAAAATAAAAATTATTTGTTCACTCTTTCATTTTTAATTAATTAAATACTCTCTATGGTATTTCAATTCATTATGGCTAAGTATTGCTTACCATAGCTTGAAACTTGTTGGGTTTATTTCTCATGATTGAGGCTATGATCTCGAGTTTTTCCAAGGTTAGAGGACATCTTTGTGCTTCTAACCCTAATTTTCAAGTTAAGATTGTTGTTTTGGTTTAAATTAATAACATAAATAAAAATACCACTTGAAAAATTATGGGACAATTTTTAGTAGGTTTCCTATGATCAGGAGCACTTAGAAAAAGTACAATGACAGTTTGAATAATGTTTTACATTTTTGTATTTAATTAAGTGTGTAAATCTTGTATTAATTTATGTCTATTAAATTTTGATAAAAATTTGACAAAACCAATCCCACACTGTGCATCAAATTCATGTTAACCAACTGCAAAAATTTGGAAATTATTTGATTAAGTTTAAGTACCAAAGTTGATTTTTTAAGAAACATTGTAATTTTGTGCAAAAATAATTATATTAAATTAAATATACTTAGGATAATTATGAAAAGCGATTTTCTGAGTTCCTTGTGATTAGGAGCAGTTAGAAAAAATAAAAGTTATTTTTGATAAAATATTTGATTTTTGAGCTACATTTTAAATTTAAAATAATTAAAAATAGTTTAAAATTCCAAAAACACAAAAATATTTCAAAATATCTGTAATTGCTTCCTGATCACTTAGAACTCATTAAAATATTTTTCCTATTTTTTTTAAGTTAAAAATAAAATTTTTAAAGGCTTGAATTGTATTTTGCTTATTTTCTCATTAAAAAAAATATAATAATAAATTTAAAATAATGAAAATATAAAAAATTGTTTCTCTGAGTTCTTTGAGCTTAGAGAGATTTGATAAAAATATAAAAATATTTTTTTAATTAAATTATATTTTCTGAATAATGAAATTTTTTTTTTGAAGTCAATAAATAATTAAATAAAAAATAAAATTTGATTTGAAAAATCATGGTATTTTGCCTAAGTGTTTTCTCTAACCTTGGCAAACCGCTAATGATTTTCCCAGGAGTAAAAATTTTACTTTGGCTGTTTAAATAAATCAATATTGAAAATCCTATTTTCTAGGTTTAAATAATTATTTAAATTAAATGAAAATTTTGAAAAACCCACATGACTAAAAGCTCCAAATTGCCCTTAAAGGTTCAATTAACTTAATTCGCCCCTAATGTCCACCAATTTAGTTCCAATTTTCCCCAATTTCAATCCTAAACTAGAATTTATCATGACCAAACTTAATTCAAACCAAATCCAAGTCCAATTGATTAACATTGTGAACCCATTTTAAATCCAAACTAAAATTCTTAATTTTGACTATATGGCTTAATCTCACCCAATTGAGCCTTATAGCCCATTCACTTGCTCCAATTTGAATCTCAAACCCTTTAAAACATTCCTACACACCAAATTAAACCCTCAATTAGCGTTGGCCAAGCTTCAATTTCACTCAATTTTAACCATAATCCAAGATTTTCAAATTTTGCCCCAATTTAGCCATGTGCCCAAATTACACCAAATTGACTGCCCTAACCCCAAAATTGACACCCAATTAATGTTGATAACTCTTCATAACAGCCCCTATATCATTTTGAATGCTCAATTTGGACTTAACCCAACTCTAGCCCAACCTAAACCCAAGTTTAACCCAATATCCCAAAATTGATGAGATGCCCAAACTCCTTCAAATTGAACCTCCAAATAAAATGAAAACCACTCTAAATCCTTTCTAAAGTCTTTAAGACAATCATTTACACCATTTTTTTAATCAATTGAGTCTAACGTCATGGCTAGCCCAACCTAGACCCAAATTCAAGAAAATTTGACCCAAATTGAACCCATGCACCAAAATTGACCAAGCCATGCAAAATTGATCAAGATAAAGCTTCTCCAGCTATCATATACACCATAGTGACCAAGCTAAAATCACCTAGCCCAATCTAGAGAAGCTATGGACCAATGGTCCCCTAATTTAAGGGATTTCATCCCATTTTTGGCCTAATCTTGAAATATCTTTTCCATCATGCCTTGTCATTAATAGTTAGCCATCAATAACCAACCCCTAACCTCCCTGAGCCAAGAAATGACTGAACCTTAGCCAGCCACCACCTCACCCACCAAAAACAACCAGCCCAAGAGAAACCCCATTGGCCAAAACCAAAATTTAAACTCACCTGATTAGGCTAAGTTTAATTGGACACTACGGCTCTTCATCCCTCCACCTAAGCACTGTTTTGCACCCATCAATTACCCCTGGTGGCCACCCCATGCTCCTCTATTTAAATAACTCCCTTCACAGCCAAAGGGGAGAGCATCAAAATTCTTTGGAAAACTCTGCCAAAATCTTAGCGGAGACTCTCCAAGAACTCCTCAGCTCAAGCCGACCATTTTCCCCCTATGGTTCCCCCTGTGAGAGCCCAATTTTGAGCTCAAAATTTCAGCTCAAACCATGACAGATTTCTCCACACCTCCACAATCCACTAAAATCTATATAACTATGCTCACACCATCACTAGAGCAAAAGGAGTTGATTTCCCACAAAAGCCCCATCCTAAATAGCCTCCAACATAGCTCTAGACTAACACCTGAAATCGAGCTTAATTAAAATCATAGCTAGACAATTCACCACTTCCTGAGAGCTCATCTAGAGATTCGTTTGGTCCGTCCAAAGCAACTACAACCATCTCTTTGAGGCCTCCCCTCTCAAACAAAAGTATTGAGCCTGAACTTTAAATCGAGCTTATTTTAATTTTTCATTTGTAATGGCTTGATTTCATGCTTGATTAACCATATGGATAGACACAACTTGAGTACACAAACGTTTAGAAACAGACCCCATGCAATTTAGTTGAGTCTAGACATAGATCTTAAAGTTTTAGTGTAAATGATTCTCGGGTTTGGTCATTAGGGGACGACGACGGAGAGTCGTCTGATTGCACGTTTATTCAATGGACAGAGGAGATCAAGCCGGACAAACTCTTGGTATGTCAACCGCGGGCCACATGGTAGCTGATGTGTCTGGCAGCGTCCAATGGCGGAGCGCCAAGTGTAAAGCTTAAAGTGGACGAGGTTAACGCAAGGGCTGAGCTAGATAAGTAGAAAACTATCGATTTCTAATGTATTTTAATTCCATAACTTTGAAATATCATATCTTTGTGTAGAAAAATCATAAAAATAAAATAAAAATAGCCACTTGCTCAATGAATAAAGGAGAATAATGTGGGCTAAAAAATAAAAAAAATTTTATTGACTCTTTAAGTTTTAATGATTTAAATACTCTCTAAAGTATTTTCATTCATTATGATCAAGCATTTCTCAACATTGCTTGAAATTTTTAGGGTTCATTTGTTATGACAGGAGCTTTGTTCTCTGATTTTTCTATGGTCAGAGAGCACCTCTCTGCTTCTAACCCTAATTTTCAAGTGAGGATTGCTATTTTGGTTTTTTTTAATTATATAAAATAAAATACCACTTGGAAAATTATAGGATTAATTTTAGTAGGTTTCCTATGGTTAGACAAGCTGAGGAAAAATGTCATGATGGTTTGAATCATTTTGTAAGGTTCTACATTTGATTAAGTGCATATAACTTGTATTAATTTATGCAAATTAAATATTGATAAAAAAGCAACATAATCAATTCCACATTGTGTGTAAAAATCATGTTAACCCGTTGTAAAAATTTGAAAATTATTTCATTAATTTTAAGCACTAAAGTTGATTTTCTAAGAAAATATTGTATTTTTACACAAAATTAATTATATTAAATTAAATTCACCTAGGAAAATTATGAAAAGTGATTTTTTGAGTTCCTTATGATCAGGAGCACTTAGGAAATATAAAAATCATTTTTGATAAAATATTTTATTTTTTAGCTCTATTTTGAATTAAGAATAATTAAAAATAATTAAAAAATTCCAAAAATACAAAAATATTTCAAAATATTCCTAATGGTTCACTAGTCACTTCAGATTCATTAAAATATTTTTCATAATTTTTCTAACTTAAAAATAAATTTCTAAAGGCTTAAAAATATATTTCCCTTATTTTCTCATTAAAATAATTATAATAAATAAATTAAAAATCATAAAAATATAAAATTTATTTCTCTCAGTTTATTTCTCTGATCAGAGAGGTTTAATAAAAATATAAAAAGTAAGTTTTGTAAATAAAACACATTTTCTATTTAATTAAATCTCTAAAATCATTAAATAATTATAAAATTAAATTAAAAATTTTATTCAAAAAGTCATGGTATTTTGCCTAAGTGTTTTCTCTGACCTAAGGGAACCTCTAGTACTTTTCTCATAAACAAAAAACTTAACTTTGATCATTTAAATAAAAAATGAAAAAAATCTTATTTTCTAAGTTAAAATAATTATTTAAATTAAAATAAAAAAAACCACATTTTTCTCCTCTAATGTTTTAATTACTCTATGGATAGGGTACTCTAAAATCTCTTAAGTCATTTAATTTATGCTTCATGAGTTATGAGGAGAAGTGCCCCAAGGGAAAAGTGGTAATATTAGATTTTGCATTCTTGATTTTGATCCTTTAATCAAAATTTAGGATTAATCAAAGGGGAAATGAGAAATTTTGATCCTAATTTAACATGTTTGTATGATTGAAACATAATGGGTAAATGGTAGAAACCAACTTGCTACCGTCCCATGATAAGATTAAAATTACAACTTGTTAAATTATTAGACTTGGAAGTTCATCAAAATCAATTGATTCTCAAGTGATGGGCTTAAATTAGGGAAATGATGTTGGTCACATAAATGTTGATCAAAATTATTAGATTTGGAAGTTGGTCAATAAATGTTGCAAAAGACTAACATTTCAGCTGGAATTCCAAGAAAATGACAGAAACACTTTTATAGTGTTACTTAATTGCTGTCATTTTACTTTCTGCGAATATTATAAACTGCTTGGTTACCTTCAGTTGCAAAATTAATCAACATTTTCAAAAACAAACATTTAATTGTTTCAAAGGTAACCATAAATCCTTTGAAATTTCACTAAATAGAAAATGTTCTTTTGAATTTAAAGGAGTCCCTCGGAGGAGGTAACCTACGGTTGCTAACGAGATCGCCTTAGTTTAAATGGGTTTCACAACTCGTTTAAGCTAAGTAAGTTCAAAAGAAAATAGTGATACTGGAACAAGAGAACCGTGGGATCCTAACCGGTGTCGCTCTAATCAACTTTAACCCTCACCCATAATATTTAAATAACCATGACCTTAGCAAACACTTGATTTGGCGTCATAACTTGACCCATTAGAAAACTTGACCTCTAAACCTGATACTTCTCTCAATCTATACAATTTGACACTTCTAAAACTTAAACTCACCATGACGAGGAACTTAGAGCTAGTATTGTGGGTAACACGACCATCTTCAACAGCAAAACATTTCTACGCCAGCTAAACCATTTTTTAGAATTAAATAACTGAGCCATAAGATTTTGAGGTTGTCCGCTTAGTGCGACATAAATCCTCAACTTAACTTTAGGCCTTTGTATAGCCCTGGTATAAAATTTAAGCCCTAACCTATTTTAGGATTCCGAGTTTATCGTTTGTCACGGCCTAAATCCTCACATCTTCCAGGATCTTATCATCAGAACTTTGTAATTCTCATGTTTTCCTTAAAGGTTATGTGAGTGGGTGCCCCTAAGGCGAGTTTAGTTCATTCAAGACTGTGGTGCCCGTGATTGAGGTCAGGCTTGTAGTGTTTAAAGATGTTAGTCACCAATCATATTCTCTTCTAAATCTAATCAATTGAGTTTAAATATTGGGCCTATGCCACTACTAAGCCTTTAATAATCACAGTGGGTGAAATGGTGATTATCAAAACTCTTATTTCAAGTAATGTGCATTCTTATCAAGTGGACAAATCATCTTCAATTTTAGGCTTAAGAAAAGTAAACTATCATCTTTCTGACTTAAGCCCATTAATTAAGAATCATTTGATCTAAGTTGACTTCCGAGTCATGAAAATTAGGAGGATTATGATTTTGTTGATGTTGTGCAAGGGTGGTGAGTGGGTTTCTACCTTTTAACCCCATTGTATTCTAATCATCCAAATATGCTTATCAAGATCAAAATTACCTATTTTCCCTTGGTTAATCCTAAATTTTTGTTAAGGAACCAAAGTCTAAAACTACCGCTTTGCCCTTGATGCTCTTCACCTCATAACTCATTAAGCACAACTCAAATGACTTTGAGGGTTTAGAGTGTTATATCCATGAGGTAACTATAATGTTTAGGGGAGAACATGTAGACCTCTCAAAATTTTGATTTAATTTAGATAATTATTTAAATTTAGAGGATAGGATTTTCAAAAGTTAATTTATTTAATTATTCAAAAAAAAATTTATATATATCAAAACATTATTAGAGGTTTTCTAAGGTCAAAGAAACACTTAGACAAAATATCATGATTTTTTTTAATCAATTTTCTAATATTATTTTTTAATTTTTAATCAATTTCAATGATTAAATTGAATATAAAAGAATATTTTAATTGCAAAAATCATTTTTATATTTTCAATATACTTCTTTGAGTTCAAAAAACCTAGAGAATCAAATCTTATATTTTTGTGATTTCTAATTTAATTATTATAATTAGTTTAGCGGGATAACATGAAAAATCTTTTAAACCTTTAAAATTTATTTTTTACTTTAAAAAATTAGAAAAAAATGTCCTAATGAATTCTAAGTGATCAAGGGACATTCCCACTCATTTTGAATCATTTTTTGTATTTTTGAAAAATTTTGATTATTTTACTTATTTTTAATTCAAAGCATATTTTAAAAATGAAATATTTTCACAAAAATGGGTTTTCTTTTATAAGATGCCCCAGATCACAAGGAACTCAGAGAAATACTTTTCGCTCAGAGAAATACTTTTGATAATTTTTCTAAGCATATTTAATTTAATATAATTATTTTTGTACAAAAAAGCAAGGCTACCTTAAAATTTCATTTTAGTACTTAGACTAAGTCAAATTTTCATATTTTTACAGTGAATAAACATGATTTTTATGGAGAGTGGAGAAGTGATTTTGTCAATTTTTGATAAGAGTATAATTTACATAAATTAATAAAAGGTATCTGCAATTAATTAAGTATAACAATGTACAAGATGATTCAAAGCATCACATAATTTTTCCTAGACTTCTCTTACCACATAAGACCTACTAAAATTATTCCCATAATTTTCAAATGGATATTTTGATTTATATAATTAAAATAGCCAAAATAGTTACCTTAGCTTGAAAATTAGGGTTAGATTAGAAGCATAGAGATGCCATATGACCTTGGAAAAATCAGAGGGCATGGCTTATATGATGAGGAACAAACCCTCAAAATTTCAAGTGATGGTGAGCAATGCTTTGTCATGGAGAATTCAATTACCACATAGGGTATTTATTCATTTAAAATCAGAGAATAAGACAATAATTTTTATTTTTAGTCTACATTATTCTCCTTTATTCATTGAGCAAGCTAGTATTTTTTTTATTTTATGATTTTTCTACACAAAGATATGATTTTTTAAAGTTATGGGCATTTTAATAAATAAGAAAATCCTTATTTTTCTATTTAAGTGACGCGGCACCGCATCCACCTACGGCGGCTCCAAAGCTCCATGCGACGTCATCTGGTCCGGCGCCGCCATCCACCTCAGTGCTGACTCAGCCCCCGGTTCATACTCCATTCCTTCATCCGGTGCAATCTCGTCCATTGGTTAAATACACACACGATCGAACGGCTCTCCGTTATGAACTTTAAGTGTTCCAACCTGAGAATTGTTCACACTAAAACCTTAAGATCTTCATCTAGATTCAACCAAATTGCATGGGGTTTGTTTTTAAACATTCATCTACTAAAGACGAACACATTTATGTGTTTGATCAAGTATAAAATGAAGATATCACAAATGGAAAATCAAAATATGCTCGAGCTAGGGTTAAAGCTCAATACCTTTGTCTGAGAGGGGAAGCCTCAATTCGATAGTTGTGGTAGCTTCGATTGGACCCAACGAACCTCCAGATGAGGTCTTGTGCCCTGGTGAATTGTTTAAGTATGAATTCGATCAAGCTTGATTTCAGGTGTTGATCAAAGTCTATGCTAGGGGCTATTTTAGAGGGGGCTCTGATGAGGAATCAACTCCTCTCACTGTGAGGATGGTGTGAGCACAATTAATTTGAGTTTTGTTGATTGTGGAGAGATGTCCTGGTTTTAGCTGAAAATTTGAGCTCCAAATTGGGCTTCCACGATGGGGATCAGTGGAGGAAAATGGTGGCAGTGAGCTTAGGAGTTCTTGGAGAATGTCTGAGAGCAATTGGACAGAGGTCCCTTGACAGAGTTCCCTTAAGGATATTATAGAACACCTCCCTTTGGTCATGGAAGAGCTCATTAAATAGACGAGATTAAAGGGATGCTCAGGGTAAATTGTTGGGTGCAAATAGCTGCTTAGGTGGAGGGATGAGGTGGCCTCTATGGTTGAAATTGGGTTTGATTTGAGGGTGGTGGCTCTCAGTTTTGGCTTCTCCGGTGTCTAGGGTGGCTGGCCATGGTAGGGAAGGTGTTTAGGTGGCTTAGGAACCTAAGAGAAATCTGTCACAACAATTAATTTGGGTTGGTGATAGGTTTTGGCAAAGATATCATTTGATTAAGAAAAAATTGAAAGAAAACCCTTGATTTAGGGGACATTTGGTCCATGGATCATTTAGGGTGGGTTAAGTATGGTTCAGCCTAGTCTAAAGAAGAGCTTAGTGGTTGTGGAGTCGTCAATTTGGTGGCCTTAGGATGGCTAAGTTAATTTTGGTACATGGGTCCAATTTGGATCCAAATGGGCAAAGATTGTGTTTGGATTAGGCTAGCGATGAGTTTGAGCCCAATTAATTGATCAAAATTGTGTGGAGGGGAAACCTCAATCAGATATTTGTGGTAGCTTCGATTGGACCCAACGAACCTCCAGATAAGGTCTTTTTCCCTGGTGAATTGTTTAGGTATGAATTCGATCAAGCTTGATTTCAGGTGTTGATCAAAGTCTATGCTAGGGGCTATTTGAGAGGGGGCTATGATGGGGAATCAACTCCTCTCACTGTGAGGATGGTGTGAGCACAATTAATTTGAGTTTTGTTGATTGTGGAGAGATGTCCTGGTTTTAGCTGAAAATTTGAGCTCCAAATTGGGCTTCCACGGTGGAGATTAGTGGAGGAAAATGGTGGCAGTGAGCTTAGGAATTCTTGGAGAATGTCTGAGAGGAATTGGACAGAGTTTCCCCAAGGATATTATAGAACACCTCCCTTTGTTCATGGAGGAGGTCATTAAATAGACGAGCTTAAAGGGAAGCTCAGGGCAAATTGTTGGGTGCAAATAGCTGCTTAGGTGGAGGGATGAGGTGGCCTCTATGGTTGAAATTAGGTTTGATTTGAGGGTGGTGGCTCTCAGTTTTGGCTTCTCAGGTGTCTAGGGTGGCTGGCCATGGTAGGGAAGGGGTTTAGGGGGCTTAGGAACCTAAGAGAAATCTATCACAACCATTAATTTGGGTTGGTGATAGGTTTTGGCAAAGATATCATTTGCTTAAGCAAAATTTGAAACAAATCCCGTGGTTTAGGGGACCTATGGTCCATGGATCATCTAGGGTGGGTTAAGTATGGTTTAGCCTAGTCTAAAGGAGAGCTTAGTGGTTGTGGAGTCGTCAATTTGGTGGCCTTAGGATGACTAAGTTAATTTTGGTACATGGGTCCAATTTGGGTCCAAATGGCCAAAGATTGTGTTCGGGTTAGGCTAGCCATGAGTTTGAGCCCAATTAATTGATCAAAATTGTGTATATGATTGTTATGAAGATTTTGGGAGAAGGATTGAAGCAATTTTGAGTTCAAATGGAAGCTCAATTTGAAGGATTTTAGGATTTTGGTCAATTTGGGCAAGTTGGGCTAGATTTGGGTCTAGATTGGGCTAAGGTTGAGCTAAGTCCAAATTGATGGTTGAGAATTGTATATAAGAATATCATAAAGAGTTTTAAACATAAATTGGTTGTCATATTTGGGGTTAGGGCATTCCATTGGTGGGATTTGGGGACAGCCAATTTGGGGCAAATTTGGGGATTTTTGGATTTGGGTCAAAATTCAGTGAAATTTAGGCTTGAACAAGTCCAATTGAAGGTAAAATTTAGTATTTAGGAATGTTATTAAGAATTTAGGGTCCAAATTTAGGCAATTGAGTAGTCTGTGGGGTTCAATTTGGTGGGATTAAATCATAGGGCCAAAATTGGGGTTTTGAATTAGATCAAAATTGAGCTCAAAGCATGGGCTTATTAGGCTTGGATTTGGTTTGGATTGATCAAATGAAAGATTAATTTGATTTTAGAATTGAAATTGAGGGGA